>NC_059133.1:39059504-39360640 GCF_020740605.2 Lemur catta | reverse complement strand
AAATGTTAAGCTCTCATAATTGTATCTGGCACTAAATAATACACACTCAATAAATATTGTCACTATTAACATCCTTGTATTCACAAAAAAACCATAAAACTCATAAAACTTGAGAAGATTTTTGTTGATGTAATAAGCAGCAAATTTACAATAAAGTCTAAAATCTATCTGAGGTCATCTGGGTCTGATATTTTTTACAATTTGCTCTTAGAAATTTGAATGAATGACAAAGCAATAGAATAAATAAATTCCATAACTACAGATTTAGTTCAGAATAAGCAATATAGATATACTGAACATTTAGAGGGAAAAGTCAGTAAAAGAAGGAAAAAATAAAAGTAAGTGATGATAAGTGGGCATCTGGAAGAGAAAAATATTATGATGTTATTATCAGATTCCTTTTAAAAATATCAGGTTTGTGTGCTGCCTTCTCAGAGCCTGCACACTTCGAGTGTTAAGAGGAGGAGTTGTTAGTGCTGAAGTAATTATAACAAGGGTGTAAGTTTCTGTAGGTGGGAGACAAATTATTCCAAGGAAATACTTATTTTAGTCTTAAATAATATTTTATTGAATTTAAGGATTTTGGCAAGACTAAATATGAAGCATAGTATTGAAAAAAGAAGAATGCACTTCATATTTTCACAGTGGTGAATTTTTTAAGTGAAACATATTAGAAGACTAAACTTACCTTGTGAGACATTTTCTAGTCAGGCCTTGGACCCCTTGCAAAAGACTTAATTTCGGCATTTGCCTTTGCCTAATATCTTTATTGTCATAAAATATTAGTAGGAATACTCTATAGTCTTTAAAGTTTTTAACTATATAAATAACTTTTACACAGAATAATCCTTAGAAAACAAAACAGGAGTGTTAAGTCCTACACCCTGATAAATATTTGCCTCTGCTCAATGTTATTTCTGCAATTTTTAAACTTGTGTGGGTGCCCCATTGTTTCATTCCCAGAAAAAGAACTGTAGTACTATGATTTGAAATGTATTATTCTCGTGACGGGTACACTGAAAACCCTGACTTCAGCATGATACAATTCATCCATATAACAAAAAACACTTATACACCATAAATGTTTTGAAATATAGGAAAAAATTTTATCAGTTTCTTACCATATTTGAAGAGATTTATACCAGCAGCTAGTATATAGATTTTATATGAGGGAACCATTTTTAAAACAATTTCAAATTCCTCTGTTTTGCTAATAATATTACCCATTGAAATTTACCCTATGTCAGAGTTATTTAGAAATTGGGTTTTTCAAACTTGCATACATGCACTTTTGAAAAATGGATTGACCTTGAGGTGCTAGAGGAAAAATCACTGGGAAGTATTTGCTAAGTAACTCCCAAGTACAAAAGGAACCAGTTATATAAGTTTGTAAACTTACTGATATTTTCTCTTTCTTATTTAAATCTAATCCACTAGAATGTAAGCCTAGAACAGAGTCTGACACATAAGAGTTCAATAAATATTGATATAACTAATATAATCCATGAATAATAGTGATTCCACAGGCTGAGGCTCTTTATTCAGAAGGAGTACCTTCAAGTGTTAATGAGTTTTAATTAAAATGCTCAGGCTCAAATGCCCATGTTTTCTTCCTTCTATTCACAGCCATTCTTCTATTCCACTGTCACATTAATAAATGCAAACACTAATATAATACCAGACAGCATTCTAAGAATTTTCCATACATAACTCATTTAATCCCCTCAGTGATTTCATGAGGTAGATGTCCTATGTACCCTTACTGAGTCAGATTAAGGACCTAAAGCACCAGGAAGATGACGGATCTGCCCTAAATCACATGGTTCGTGGGCAAATGAGTCAGGCCCACAACACAGAACAGTGACCTGGGAAAACTAGGTTCTAGTCTTAATAACATACTTAATTCTATTACAAATCTAAAACTTTATTTGACTGTCCAAAATTGAAGTTCAGAGACACGTATTTAAAGCAATACGTAAAAAAGCCACAACTTAAGAATTCAGGTGTTGATATTTTCCAAGTGTTTGAGACCCAAAAATTTCACACCAAGGAAGAGGTTGTGGCTTTAAAATACTGAGTGACTGTACTTAGGTCACCTGCTAATTCATTCTTGGGATCCCAAATCATTGCATATCTCCAGAAAGATGTAGGAGATGAGGCAATAGGACAGGATTTACATGCTCAAGGGGGCTAATAGGAGACCTATCCAAATGAGGAGGGGACAGGGCCCAGGACTGATTTCCTAGTAATGCTCTGCTCTGGCATTTGATTTCCTTACCTGATCCCAAATCTTGTACATAAGGAATAACAGGAGGGCTCATAAATGCAGAAAACCTCATTGCCTTAATAGTGATGGGAGAAATGAGGACATATTTGGCTGGAAAGTTTTTTTGAATTTTTGTGCTCTCAATCAGAGTTGTACAAACCCAGGGACATCAATAACCTTGTACAGAGTTGGTCTCTGGACTCGCCTCTGACACTGAACATGAGAGAGTAAGACTCCCTAGAAATAAACAAAACCAAGCCCTATGCCATACATCTAATGTCAGGGCAAACAGAAGTCATGAATGGGCTGGCACCTTATGGGTGTACATAACAAAAGTACCCCAGAGCTTAATTTCTGGGACCACAAATTAATTTCTGGTGTGTAAGGAACTCTCATTCCTGGAAGCAGCCTCTGTGGTGGGTTTGGACACTTGAACCATCTCCAGAATTTGCAGGTTTAAAGCAAGGGCTGTATCTGTTGAGTCGTGTTGTTGCTGCTGTAACAAATTACCACAAATGCAGCAGCTTAAAATGACATGAATTTATTACCTTAAAGTACTTGAGGTTAGAAGTCCAAAGTGGGTTGGTGGGCCTGTGTTTCTTCTGGAAACTCTAGGAAAGAATCCATTTCCTTGTCTTCTCCTGTTTCTGGAGGCTGCATGTATTCAATGACTCCTGGTCTTTTTCCTCTACCTTTAAAGACAGTAACGGAGGTTGGAATTATCACATTGAATCATTCTGACCTTTACTTCTCTTATAACATCTTCTTCTCTGGTTCTAATTCTCCTGCCTCCACCTTATAAAGACCTTTATGGATATATTAGGTCCACTTATGCAATGCAAGATAATCTCCCCATGTCAAGATTCTTAATTACATCTACAAAGTCTTTTTTGCCATTAAGGCAACATAACCATATGTTGTGAAGATTCTTAGAGGGATATTTCTGGGTGGGGGGTTGGGGGGGAAGCATTATTCTACCTGCCACAGAAGGCTGTAATAGGGAAAGGACTAGAGTTTTTGAGTACTATTTTTGAAAACTTCCGTTATCCATGAAGGCCTGAGCTAAAAGTAGCCTATTGTTTCCCTGTGGTCATAAAGAAATGTTTGCATTTTATTAGAGGCCAAGGGACAGTTCAGGGGCATATTGCAGCTGCCACCTCACCACTGCCTTGAGAAACAAGATGTTTTTCTCCTCTATTGGAGGAGTCTGGAGATAGGCTGATTATTACCCATGTTTAGGGCACATGGCACTTACTCAGTGTAGGAAGGAATTAGGGCTGAAAATGACAGGAGGTGGTAATTTCCTTCTTACTCTGCTTTAGGTAATTTACATTTGTCACAGGATAATTTACCAAGCTGTTGATTGCTGTCTCCGACTCATTGCCAGAGGAGACTCCAAGGGGAAGAAAGCTAATTTTGCCCTCCTCTCTTATAAGAAGTGTTGGGCTTTTGGTCTCAGGGATTGTAAATGGCTTTTATGTTTTATGTTCCAGAAAAAGTTATTAAACACTTGTTATACATTTTGATCCAGCCTCTCACGTGAAAGAGAATGTAGCTGGATATTCTGGAATGGGAGGAGATGAAGTCTGGCGTGGGATATTGGTGTGTTGTCCAGGGTCAGTAGTGCAGGACCTTGAGAAAAGGAAAAGTGGGGATGATTTCCTCCAGAATTGCTGTGGAAGCGCCCCAGGAGGCAGCTGGAATTCTGCAAGGTCAGCTGATATGCTTGCGAGGGACTAAACACCAAGTACATTTATTTACATCTCCTAGACTCCCCCAGAAGTTGCTAAGAAGCCCTTCATTGTGAAAAACTATTTGGATGTTAGTAACAAAAAAACACAATTCCCCTGAATTAAGCAATAAATGTGAGTGCATTGACTCATGCAATTGACAAGTCTGGGATGGCAGCTGCAATCAGGTGGCTGGGTTGACAGCTGTACTCTCACAGGTGATGGAAAGGGAGTCAGATTCAAATCTTGAAAGCCTGAGGTGCAACAAGCAGGCTGCCAGTCTTCCTTTCCACTACCCTTTTGGTAATATCACAGACTTTTAAACGGGGAAAAATATTTTTTTGAGTTGTAGGAGAATCAATTTTTATTTATTTATTTTAATTTCAGAGTATTACGGGGATATACACACTTTGTTTACATAAATTGCTTTTGCACCACCCAAGTCAGAGCTACAAGTGTACCCATACCCCAGACACCACACACCACATCCATTAGGTGGGACTTTACCCAATCCCTCCTCCCCCTCCCACCTTTCCTACGCCCTGTGAATGTTATTTCCCATATGTTCACATAAGTGTTGATCGATTAGTACCATTTTAATGGTGAGTACATGTGGTGTTTGTTTTTCCATTCTTGTGACACTACACTTAGAAGAATGGGCTCCAGCTCCATCCAGGATAATACAATAGGTAGCTCATCATTTTTTTTATAGCTAAGTAGTACTCCATGGTATACATATACTACATTTTATTAATCCATTCATGTATTGATGGGCTCTTGGGTTGTTTCCACACCTTTGTAATTGTGAATTGTGCCGCTATAAACATTTGACTGCAGATGTCTTTTTTATAGAATGTCTTCTTTTTTCCTTTGGGTAGATACCCAGTAGTGGGGTTGCTGGATCAAACGGTAATTCTACTTTTAGATCTCTGAAGTATCTCCACACTATTTTCTATAGAGATTGTACCAGTTTGTAGTCCCACCAGCAGTGTATGAGTGTTCCTAACTCTCCACATTCATGACAACATTTGTTGTTTTGGGACTTTTTGATAAAAGCCATTCTCACTAACTGAAGTTAAGTGATAGCTCATTATGGTTCTGATTTGCATTTCACTGATGATTAGAGATGTTGAACATTTTTTAATATATTTGTTGTCCATTAGTCTATCTTCTTTTGAAAAGTTTTTGTTCATGTCCTTTGCCCACTTTTTAATGGGGTTGTTTGACTTTTTCTTGCTGATTTTCCTGACTTCTATATAGATTCTATTAATAGTTATCAGCCCTTTATTGGATGTATAACATGCAAATATTTCCTCCCATTCTCGGGTTATCTATTTGCTCAAATGATAGTTTCCTTGGCTGTGCAGAAGCTTTTTAATTTTGATTAGGTTTGGCTGCTTTTTGGCCTTTTCTAGATCAGGCACACTCCATATCCACACACCTGGATGATGGTTGTTCCATCTGGTTCATGAATTTCTGAGAGCTCAGCTCTTCCCCACGTGTTCCTTTTTATGGCTTGGAAATCACAAGCCATTCTCTAGATTTTTCTCCCAGGTCATGCATGAGGGGCAGAGCCTGACACTAACTCTCGCTGTCATATCTCAATAAAGCCCAATTCTTTCCCAGAACCCAATTTCCTATAGACCTTTGAAGCCATTTTGCTTAGAAAAGTAGGAGTAAGGAGTGACGTGGAAAATTAGAAAACTCTCTATTTATAAACTTATATGGAAATATAAAATGTGAATAGTTATTTGTTAAATGCTATCAAAACATAAAATATGCTGTTCAATTTTAAGGGTGCAATAGCACATACAAATAAAGATATACATACACTGTCATCTATTATAGCATCATTCATAATGTAAATAATACTTAAATTTACTTAATTAAAAATTAATAGTGGACTTATGGATGATTTTTTTATTGTCATTTGATGAGAAAAAAATGTCAGCTGAATTTAGAGCATAACCTTCATGGCTGAACCACAGCAACCTAAGCATGGACGTAGTGATGCTAAAAATAATAAATCACATCTCCCTGGAAGCCTCTCCTGTGTGAGAACCTATGGAAGAGACCAGGTGTCTCTGTGTGTGTATTCAGTATATATACACCAGGAAGAAGATTTATCTTTGACTGAGTGCTATCTTCTAGCTTCTTCTTTTTTCATTTTGTCTGATTTTGCTATGTTTTTTCTCCCAAGGCTGTACATGGGACTTGGACGACAGCTGCTGCTGTTCACCCTGAGATGTTTGATGTGCTTCCTGGTCTGCCAACATTGCCCTCTGCTGTCACCCTGGATGTCCCCCTGACCCTAATCCAAGCACTACCATTCTGCTGCTGATCCTGTGAAACTTCTAGAATTACCAAGTTGGTGCTTTACTATCTGGAGTCCTGGGCTATAAGTAAGGAAAATGTTTATTTTCTCTTTTATGTTACATTCTTCTAGAATAGGTGCCAAACTTTAATGTTCTGAGGTTTACAAATATTTACCTACAGCCTATTCTTTCTCTGTATTTTAAACATGAGCCCATGTGAGTGCTGAACTGGGTAAAGTCCCACAAACAATAGAATGTGCTCAGAACAACCATTCGTTCCCTTGGAATAACTTCTCCCAGAAGTCTCTTTGATTCCTCATGCAAAAGATATTAATAATAATAAAAAATCCACTAATATTATGGAAGAATTATTAGGTGTCAGGCATTGTTACAAGTACTTTACATATATTCACTCATTTAATCCTCTTGACATCTTGAAGTTTGTAGTAAAACGTATCATTTTAGTTGTGTTGACAATGTGTAATATGTTTCACCCAACTCTACAGAACTATTTTAATACATGCTTTACTGATATTTCTAAGCTTTGTCCTCAAAACTCCTAAGTTAAAATTGAAAGGTATAGACCAAGTTGAGTCAAAATATCAGTTATTTTCTCTACCAAAGGTTTGCAATGAAAACTGTAGTCATTTCAAAACAAAACACTATTTTGATACACAATGTATACAATAAGGTATGTTAAATTCATAATGTAAGAAAAAAGACAAATGCAGAAGAACATACAAAAACAGTCTGCGTACAGTATAAATTGAAGTGGGAGTTGCTTATGAAGAGGCATACTGCCAAGTTCTCTGCTGTCATCTGTGAAGTCAACCTCATGATTTTCAGTTAGTTACTCATACCTATTCTTTCTTTCCTCCATCCAATTCACTGTCTAAACCCTAATTTACTCCCACTGCTATCCACTCCTTCTGCTCTATTAATTTCAAAGCTGCTGTAAGTGTCCAAGGACACTTAAGTTGGCTTTGTTCCAAAAATGTCTTTTCCCTTCCTATGGAAAAAAATGTCTCTTATTCTTTCAATCTATTTCAGTTTGTTTCTGGCTCCCAATGAACTTGTAATATCTAAGAACTTAAAAAAATATCAGCTAAAAGTACTCTAATATCTTTTCTTTGAATATAACTTCCACCTCTTTCATTACTGCATTATAACTTGCCAAGATCTCGTCTTCCTTTCATTCATCTACTCCTTTTGTCAACTTTGTTAAATTTTTTCCACTCAATTTTAATTCTAAAGCCAAACACATAAATAAGGGATTTTTAGTAACAATAAAGAAGTCCCTATTTCCTTTTATTGACTTATTTTTGTTTACCTAGTTAATGGATTTGGCATATATTAATTGAATTCTAATTTTAATAGTTCAAGTATTTGTTGAGATTATAGAGAGAATCAATATGCAGCGCCTGTAGTTGATAAAGTCAAAAGATATATTCAAAAACAAACTTGTTAAAATTATTACTATAGAACATCCTATGTTTCATGATCATTATACATGCTAAATGTTTTTGAATTACAGTAGATTGAATTATTTTTCTCCTACCAGAACCAGGGAAAGCTTCATAGAATGGGGACCATCTGGTCTTAGATTTGAGGAATAAGTAAAAATTCATCAGATTACAAAAAATGTACAAAGGAATTGGAAGAAAACAAAACTAGAAACTAGATAACAAAAATCAAATCATGGAAAAACAACACAGATAAATTCATGAGAGAAGGGCTCAGAGATTAAAGCACATTAACTGCCATGCTGATGAGTATGTATATTATCCAGCAAGAAATGGGAATCATAAAGGTTTTAAATGCAGGCAGTATCTGTGCTCTTGAAAATTTTTAACCATAGTAGTCACTACTGAATAGCTGTGTGTCATAAAGAAGCACGTAGATACTAGAAAAAAAATTAAACATGTTTCTATATCAATGACCCCTATCGAACTATCTGAAATTCACTCTACTCTTTTGAATTAAAATCTTGAGGACTATAGGAAAGAATAACATATTAACTTATCCTTAGCTAATGATATGAATTAATAAATCAGAATAGATATTTGGGAAAAAAGGCTTGAATGAAAAGAACATAGAAGACGTTATTTTCAGTGAAAAGAAAAAACATACATATAACAGAAAATGTTATAATACTTAGATGAGAATGTAGAAGGAGAGTGAGTACCATACTTGTGTCCAGGCCAGGAATGCTAGCTTTAGGCAACTGGAAATAGTGCACTTATCTGAAGTAGTGGACAATGTATCAGTCATTATCTCAAGAGAAAAAAAATGGCACACTTAAAAGGGCATAAATAAAAGAATTTAATAAAAGGGATATGAACTGCCATGGTTTGAATGTTCTTGTCCTCTCCAGAATTCATGTTGAAACTTAATCCCCAATGCAGCAGCACTGGAAGATGTGGCCTTTGAAAGGTGAATAAGTCATGAGGGCTCCACCCTCATGAACGAGAAAGAGTCCTTATGAAAGGGCTTGACTGACTGAGAGAGTTGGACATTATTTTTGTCCTTTCACCTTCTGACACAGTGTTCCTCCCCTCCCAAGGATGCAATATCAAGGCACTATCTTGGAGGCAGCGACCAGATCCTCACTAGACACTGAACTCGCTGACACCTTGATTTTAAACTTTCCAGCTTCCAGAACTGTGATAAAGAAATCTGTCAATTACCCAGTCTCAAATATTCTGTTATAGCAGCACAAAATGAACTAATGCATGAAACTAGATGTTAAAGGAATAAATAGCAAGTGAAGAAAATCAATGACAGCTGAAGGAATGATGTTGCTAGAACTCAGAGAGAGCTAGAGCCATGGGAGAGGGGCTGCAGCAGGACCTCCAGTGAGCCAGGGAATGCACCCACAGTGGTGCAGCAGGGAGGGAGCTGCGCAGTGGAGGGAGTGTAAATACGTGGTCTCTTTCCCTTCCAACATTCTGATCTCCTGCCCATGTTTCCGGCTGGCAAAATCCATCCAAACATTGAGAACAAGAGAACCTGGGTGACCAGTCTACAGAGGTCAGCTTTCAGGAACATATGAATCAGGGCAGAGAAGGTCAGGGGGAAGAACTGGAAAGGTAAATGGAGAAGCAGCAGCAAAAAGAGGAGGAAAAGGGCACAGTGAGAGTGGGGACGTGAAGAAGGGATGAGGGTACCACAAACAAGTCTTAATAACTGTGGGCACTTGGTACAGGTTGGAAAGAAACTGAATGTAGGTGGGAAAGAAGGTAGTTCTCTTTTCTGACATTTCTGGAACATAAGTAAACACCAAGGCAGCTCTCAGAATCAGGATCTCTAGCACTTGTACATGTCTCCTAATTTCTCATTCATTCTATGGTATTTTATTGAGATCTAGCAGGGTCATACATCAATATCCTTGAAGGGATCTCAACACTTGGAATGCAGGCCTTTACCAAGATGAATAGGAAAGCAGCAGACTCTCCCACAGTATAGTCAGGAGTCAGAATAAAATAGCAATGTAATGTGGTATAACTGTGGTTGTAGTTCTATTCTTTCAGCTCAATGTTTGTGGGTAAAGGGTGGAGAAACTCGCCCTTCCTTTGACATGATTGGAAAGACTTGGATCCAAACTTTGCAGTTCAATAAGATTTGCCTTGACCAGCTTCCATGAAGCTTTGGAGGCAGCCAACAACTTCTCAAGGGGGCCAACCAGCAAGGGGTCAGTCTTGAACAAGTTAAACCCTATCTCTTGAATAGACATTGAGCCTTCATTCCATAAATAGGTTCTGGCTCAAACACATCCTGGAGGTGTCATTTACAGGGCTTCCTCTTCCCTATTCTTCTGCACCGTTATCTTTCTCTCCCTAGTGTGAGAGATATGCATATCCTGTGTTAATGCTTGCCAAAGAGTGCTATTCTCTGAGATAGCCATCTAATCAATGACCTAGCATATCTTCCACCACACAGATTACAGTCTTTTTTCCCTAGCCATGACAATGCTTACCATAACTTCTCATGAACAGAATTTCAAAGATAGCAGGGATGAAATACATACAAGCCTTGGTAACAAGGACTTCCCCTCCAAAGAGCCCAGGTTGACCACCATGCTTATTTTCTTTCCCTCGAAGACCCCAAGTTCACCATCATGTTGAAAGCAGATTGACTACTGAACGCCTTCTCTAATGGATAGATAGAATATCAATTATTATTCACTGTAATATACATAACAATGATTATTTACCTTCTTTCACTGTCAATCTTTTGGCTGCATCACCATTTACAGACCATAGACTTTCTCAACACTTTATTTAGAGTCATATTATCCCACATGACATTGCTTCTCCAGAAGAAAATTATTTTCAGGTTAACTAATTAAGGTGATGTGCTGATTTGTAAGTGTTTCATTGGTTTTACCATGTTTTCCAGAACCTGAAAACAGCTATTCTTATTGAATAAATGGAATGGTCTACTGAACACCAACTTGCAGTGTTCGTGTTAAAAAGAAAATCTTGTGAGACTGAGATATGATCCAACAGGATGCAATATATACTTTGAACTAGTGACCATTAATTATATGGTGCTATTCATAAAATAGAATTTTGACTATTAGACCTAGTGAACTATTCACAAATGTCTACTTTATTTCTGTGCTGGACTCCAATGTTTTAAAGTTTTTTGCATCTAAGGGAGAAGAGTTTCTACCAGGGATCATGAAATTATGTCCACTGAATTCCATGTTATAATGCTATTTTGCCATTTTAGTGTCTTTATGCCACTGAATAGGCAAAAAGGGGAAGATTTTGTACCCACAGTAGTTGATCTTACTTCTCAAGAGGAAAGAGTTACTGCTATACATGGGGAGGAAGGCATGTGTCTGGAAACCCAGGGATGCTCTAGACCACTCCCTACCATTCCCATGTCCAGCAAACCCTTACAAGAAGAAACTCAGAGAACTCAAATTAACCAGGGATGAAGATCTAATAACACCTTTAGATAAAGAACCTTAACTTAGGTGCAAGCTGAGGAATACACAGTAGAGAAAGAAAGTCATAAATACAAACAATAGCCAAGTAACGACTTGTTGAACCAGGAACAATTATAGTTAACACACGTCCTCCCCTAATTGCTCTATTTACATGTACTTAACTATTCTCCTCTCTCAATTTTCTTTCTCTGAAATATAAGCTGTGTTATTCACAGTTCATATATTATAAACTTTCAAGACAAGGTAGTATATGAACTAGAGGAAAGATAAAAACAACTAGACATGAAAGCAGTAACTTGATAAGACATAGGTTTCTACTTTTGGGAAAAGAGTTAGCACATATTACATTATGCATGTACAGTTGTTCAGCTAGGGCATGATGTTTTTGCTATTTTATTGTCTAGAGAAATGTACAAATAAATATTGAGGAGTCAAAGTTGTCAACTGTAGACTTTACTGCAAAATGTCTCACTCAATACCATTGAACCCCTTCAGATATGACAAATATAACATTTCTTAAATTCCTCTACAGCCAGAATTTCACATGTTCTTTAGCATGCTCCAAGCAAATGTTTCTGCAACACTATCCACACAAGGCTTGAAGGTAGAGTTGACATGCTTCTCATCATCAAAATCTTTAAAATTCAAGTGATGGGTACTTTTTTTCCCCTCTTTTTCTTTTTTTTTCTTTTTTGAGACAGAGGCTCTTTCTGTCACTTGGGCTAGAGTGCAATGGCACAAATCATAGCTGATTGCAACCTCAAACTTCTGGGCTCAAGTGATCCTCCTACATCAGCATCCCAAGTAGCTGAGACTATAGGCACACACCATTATTTATTTATTTGGTAGAGACAGGATCTCACTGTGTTGCCCAGGCTAGTCTCAAACTCCTGGGATCAAGTGATTCTTCCCCCTTGCCCTCCCAAAATGCTAGGATTATGGGCATCACCCCTGGCTCACAGCCAACAGGGGTATTTTTATGGCCATTGGGATGTACTACTGGTTCTTAGTTTTATTGATTGGCAGCAGAATAGAATTTGTGGGCACAATCCCATGGTGTGGGTATGTGGGTAGCCATTCTGCTGGCTGCATGTTCTCTAAATTTAATTTCTGCATATCCCCAAAATTCCATGAGATACCTTATACTTTATAGATTATACATTAGACATGAGATAGCTTAGTCATATGTGACAAAAGTACAAAGACACATATGGAAATAAAAATCAGAGAACAAAAAATACAGGCTACTTTCAGGAATGGAGGAAAAGAAATGTAGTAAGAAAGTGGTAAATAGGATCTTTGACTTATTGATACATGCGTTATTTATTAAGCAGCACAGTGGTTATGACTATTATAATATTTGAACAACGCCAGAATGAAGTGTAAGAACAAACCTAGTAAACACAGAGCATTTCAGGAAGAAGAAACAGCAGAGATCAGAAATGCCAGGAAGCATGCTTGCTAGGTTTAAAAACAATATTGAAGCTGGTGCGGCTGGTATGTACTGCGGAAGTAGGAAGCAAAGCCAAAACAATACGCCAGAGCATGTTATAACAAAGCCTTTTAAATTTATGTATAGCATGATGAAAATCCACTTGATTGTTTTGAACAGAGGAGCCTCTTGGTCTGACACTTTTTTTCAATGATCACCTTGCCATGGTGTGGAGAATATTACAGGGAACGCTTTGGAAGGCAGTTGCAGTGTTCCAGACTAGTAAGATGGGGCTGGGAGGTGAGGGATGGCTATGGAGATGGTGAGAGGTTAGTAGGCTCTCACATATATTGCCGGTATTTCTCATAGAAAATGACAATCAACTAATAGGAAAGAAATGGTTTCGTCAAAATACAGGATTGGGATATTGAGATATTCTCTACTTCAGAGAAGGATAAAATTTAAACCAAAGCAAATTATAGATAAAGATTAAAATATAAAACATAAAATCATTTAAGAACACTGAAGGAAATATGGGTGCATTAACAAATTGATTTGGGGTTACAAAGAAACTTCCTGAGCAGACAGACAATAATAAATAAAAGATCATCACTGAAAAATTTAAAACTTTTGCACATCAAAAATATTGTAAAGTAAGAAGCAAATACCAAACTTGTGAAAACATCTGCAATACCCAAATGTTATTGAAATCTTAGTTCCCGGTTATAAAAATAAGGTCTAATTTATCTGTTTAATCCCCCACTGTAACAATCCCTGCCCTTTCATGATTAGTATATTGATCTGGCCATTGTTTTTCTCTGTCCACTTTATTTCCCTACTGCTATGTTACTCCTTACCTAGCTAAAAAAAAAACATGCTCTGTTATTACAATTATTACCTCACAAGTGTTCTCAATGCTCTAGCTCTTTTTTTCTCCTTTTAATTTTAATTTCCTGGCACAACCATAATTTTAGAAAATCCAACCAATTACATGTCTTAAATGAAGCAGCTGAGCATTTCCAGAAAAAATTACACATACATTAGGATAGGTATAGCTTATATTCATCACCCACAATAAATAATAATTCAATAGTATGTACCACTGTATAGCTTATTCTCCAATTAGCAATGTATTGTCAACATTTATTTAATAAATTCTAGTATATAGATTTGGGCAGTATAAATCAATTAATAAATCCACTATCTTAACCATGTATTTTGATTCCAATGATGAGCAACTATAAAGAGGAATTCAAAGAGCAATCATGTATCTCTAAGCATTGCTTCATAAATATGGGTCAAGGGATATAAAAATTTTAAGGCTTCTTATGTATATTTCACAATTTCATTCCATTCCACAGAGGTGAATGAGAGTTCCTATATTACTTTTTGATGACTTTCCCTTATAGATTAAAAATGCTGTTATCTTATTATATTACCTCAATTACAAGCTGTTAATATTTTGCATCCATATTAGTTATAATATTTTAGTTTTATAGTCTTTAGTTAACTAACATTGCCTTATTTCTATTGCTATGTTTACTTCAATAATAAAGATGAAACTTTTCAAGTATTGAGAATATTAAAAACACTGAGAGACAATATTATGTGATTTTTTTTCTCAAAAAATTTCTCTATTTTACACATACCTCTGCCAAAAATATCTTAACTATAATTAGAAAATAATTACTATTTAAAAAAGAATTCAGTTTTGCTTTCCTATATAGAGAAAACATCATTTAGCCATTTAGTTTTTGGTGTTGATATCATTAAACAATTTCGAAGACAAATTGAAAAAATAATCATTTAAAAAAGAAAATGATTCCTAAAATGCAGTGAAAATTTTAGTATACTCTATAAAATATGATCCCTGTACAAAATTATGTACATATATGTCTTGCATAAATTAAAATATGGTTGTCATATTTAAAGAGATTGGTATTAAAGAAGTCAAAGTAGGCCAGGCATGGTGACTCATGCCTGTAATCCTAGCACTATGGGAGGCTAAGCCAGGAGGATTACTTGAGCCCAGGAGTTTGAAACCAGCCTGGGCAACATAGTGAGACTCAGTCTCTACAAAAAATAAAAAAATTATCCAGGCATGGTAGCATGTACCTATAGTCCCGCATACTTGGGAAGTTGATGGAAGTGGGTTGCTTGAGCCCAGGAGTTTGAGGTTACAGTGAGCTATGACCACACCACTGCACTCCAGCCTGGGTGATAGAGCAAGACCCTAAAATAAATAAATAAATAATTAAACAAATAAATAACAAATCAAAGTAAGTTTATTACTTCGTATATATTATATATGTGTATATATACACACATATATATACACACACACACACACACACACATATGGCTTGATTAAATTCCAAAGGACTAAGAAACATATGAATAAAAATGAATCCATACCAGGAAGTTCACAAAGCAAGTAAGAAAAAGAGTGCTGAGCCTTATTAACCTGGAATTGCTAAAAAGTAAAAGGGGAATGTGTACCTGTGTACTTTCCACCTCTGGTCAGTGTCTACTTTTAGTAATGTCATATAGTTCTGAAACAGTCTATCAGGATTATGGAACAAAATTCCTCCATGTGTTATTTCACTGTTATTTGAGGTAGAGCCAGAGCTCATTCTTCTAAATGAAGTATCGCAAGAATGGGAAAACAAGCACCACATGTACTCACCATTAAATTGGTACCAATCGATCAACAATTATGTGCACATATGGAAAGGAACTTTCTTAGGGGTTCTGGCAGGTGGGAGGAGGGTGGAGGGGATGGGTAAATTCACACCTAATGGATGCAGTGCGCACTCTCTGGGAGATGGGCATGCTTGTATTTCTGACTTAGGTGGTGCAAAGGCAAATTATGTAACCAACGTGTTTGTACCCCTGTAATACTCTGAAATAAAAAAAAAAAAGAAAGAAAGATGAGGCAAAAGTAAATGGAATGGCAATCTCAAAGTCACTGACTAGTTGTGTCAAAGCAAGATTAGTTCTCAGGTATCCTAATTTTCAACTTGATAGCCTTTATTTTTTAATACAAATGAAGTCACAGAAGTGAATGAGAATATGAGAATACTAAGTAGAAAGTGATAAGTGGGTGGAGAATCCCAGAAGCCAAATCTTTAGGAAAGTACACATACTGGGAGGAAGAAAGTAATGTCCTAACTTAAGGATTAATATAGTTTCATAAAATCTAAGGAAGAAAAGTTTCAGAAGGAGTATGAAATTAACTGTGTAAAATATTTCAGAAAACTAGAGCAAGAGAAAAACTAAGAAAAGGATGTAACACTTTGGGATGTAGGACCGGATAAAATTTATAGTCAATATAGGAGAATAGATGAGGTGGCAAAGCAAAGGTTCAGAAGAAGATGGGTAAAACCAGACAGGAGTTGGAGATCATATACACGAATACAGAATATCATTTTTAGAACACAATGGTAACTAATAGTCAATGGCTCTCGGAGGAAGAGTCAAGCAAAGCAAGAAAACACACTAGGAATTTGTCCTGATATAATCCAGATATTAAATATATGCAGCATTCAATAAATGTATACATTCAATGAATATATGCATCTATCCCATAGATGTCTAATGGGAGTTCAACTTGCATAATATATTAGCAAGATGAGGAACGTAACATTTTACATTTTTTATGGTGGTGATGAGACTGTATATAACATAATCTCTCTATCTTTATATATAATATTAAAGAAAGACTTTTTCTAGTTGTATTAATGAGTTACATGAATATATTTGTAGACAGAAGTAGAAGTATACATGAGAAATAAATAATCATGCAGGGGGAGTTAACTATCAGCGCAAAGATTTAGCAAAAGCAAAAGATAATTGAATCAAAAACACTGCAAATATTAAGAGAGTGAATGATTATGAAGTCCAATAAACAGCATTAAAAAATGACTGAGATGAGACTAGCAGGAAAGGAAATTTAACAGTATAATTCAGAAAGCTACTCATCATTGTTGAATAATTAAAAGTATTATAAATGAAATATATCATAGAAACTTATAAAAAAGTCTTATGCAAAAAGTGATATCTATATATTCAATAATTAAAAATAAATGTAATGATAGATACTCCAATCATATCTATGTTATTAAACTGTTGCTATATTTATTAAGATTATCAAGAAATACCTGCCTATTAAAAGTTGCCTTTTTCCTTTGTTTTAAATCAATTGCCTATATATTTCAAGTATATTACACAAAGTATTTTTACCATTTTGCATCATAATCTGACATTTCCATATTTATACTTGTTCAGGTGCCTCCAAAACTCTTAAATTATCTAACCTGCCTAAGATCTACAATGCTGTTCATATTACCTAAATTTGTCTAGGAATAGACAAATATACATGGTCAGAACATAGTCCTTTCATTTACAAATGAGGACTACATTCAGCATTACAATTTATTCTCTAATACATAAATGATGATAAAATAGATTGATTGAATTAATTTCAGCCATGCATAGTCACATCACATTTCATCAGAGTAAAATAAAAAGTAAATTTCTATCAGTGGCAAACTTTAAAAGGAACAATATAAGTCACTTTGATCTGTCCCAGGCGTACTTTCAGTCAATGAGTACAGAGGATATTATATCCATTATAAAGGAGAATTAACTTTTCCTAGACCTGCCTGGTGTTTATTATGTGAATTAGAGCTCTAATGCACTATTCACTGCTTTCCTGAAAAGAATTCATTTTAAATTAACATATCACATTCTTGCCATCTTCTTAGATCAATTTTCTCCTAGTGTAATTTATTTTATTTTTGTTTATGGACTACCATTAATAGACTGAATTGCTGTTCTGAAGTGATGTACACAGTAATTCAAATGAATATTTCATTTCTTTCACATAAATTAAAAAAATTTCATTTAATGACAACAAATTTTTGTCATGAGATAATAAAAGGTTACAGAGTCTTTGCCACTAACAGAACCCAATGCATGGTTGTGTATATTTTGAGACAAAGAAGATCAGCATGATAAAATAAACTTTATAAAAGCAAAAAATATTTTAATCTTTTCTTTTTTAAAGGAATACGCTTTATTTTGAAAGCTTGCATTTATGCTATCTTGCTCATAATTTTAGATCAATATACTAATTCTGTAAGACCTCCTAGCCTGTAAAAAAGAGGAGCTATATAAGTTTTTGCAGTCATCTTTGAGATCTGCCTGAAGCGTACTTTATTAAAAGCAAACAAGGACTGAGGGCCCCCATTCAAGAATGTGGTTTGCAGTGGAGTTTAATTTGTACCATGGAGCAAAGGTCATACAAAGGAGCTCATTAATGCACTTAGTCTGGGATGAGATCAATCTCCATACTTCACCATATTGATTTGATAGCTCATTGGCATTTCCCTCCTTGAACTGGTTAGCTCACCTGTGAATGCCCCCCAAGGCAAAAAAGCGGATCTCTTTACATCATCATTTAGGTGGTCTTTTGGTTCCTAGTATTAGGATCTTGTATTAACACTTGTTTATCTGTTACTCAGAAAAAAGATTGTAAAAGAACTAAGTTGGTTTGCTACTATGGGTACTACTGGTTTTCTTCTGCAGTTTTAATAAATCATATGCATTCAAAATATAGATTAGATTTATCTAAATACAGGCAGATGGCTTGTTTAAAGTGAGCATATTGATATAACTAAAATATAGTTTATTGCTTGATTAAAACATATATGCTGAATATGATTTTTAGGACTTAGGAGTCTCCTCTCTGATCCTTTTTGTCAAAACTCTCTGGCACTCCTGTATATATGAGATCATTTAATTGCACAAACACTGAGGAAGTAGTGGCTTGGAATCCAGCTTGGAAAACGTTTTTGTGAGCTTTGTGTACTTTTTCCTTGAAGTAATGTGCCATGTGAATTCTAGAAATGAGGTAGAAACAAGCCAACAAACCAAACATTTCCCATTTTTAAAAAATCTGTAGATTCCCGACTCAAACTGGATACAAGCCTTTCTAACTCAGAGCTTTTCTAACTCTCAGACATGGTTTCCAAGAGAAACTGTGAATATTGAGAAAACAGCAGCCTCCACACTTCCCAAGCCTCAATATTTTCATTAAATTTAGTTACAAGCTCGTTGAAAAGTGTTTCTTCTTCATCCTTTAATTCCTTCCAATGCAAGCACAATGCTATGCACAGCAATGAACAGGTGGCTTTGCACCCTATAGACTTCTAGACTTCATTTTCCAAGTTTTTAAACCAAAATTGGCCTTGAGAAAGAGTGTGAAACTTGAGTCTGAGGCAAATAAGTACATCTAGGCCAAAATTTTGCAAAATGGAATTAAACCTCATTCTTTGTATGGGTATTTCTAAAATAGACATCTATGAAATATCACTTTGAGTGTCAAAATATGACAGTTTTTCAGACCAAAAATAGCTTTTTCCTTAGATGGATTAAGAGTTAGATTTCCTCACCACCAAAAAGAACTTCCAGAAGGGGTAGTGTTCTTCTAAAGCCCTCATAGACACAAAACAACATAATAGTATATTAATTACAACATGAAGACTGGACAGCTTAGTAAGATTTCATACTCAGGATATACTTCTGTCTCCCAGCTTTGTAAAGGCAGACTGTCACAATAAGAAAGAGGATGTAGTTCCTCAATTGGGTTCTGTCTGAGCATCATTTCCTTTTTTTATTTTTGTTTTTGTTTTCCTTTATTGAGACAGAGTCTCGCCCTATTGCCTGGGCTAGAGTGCAATGGTGTCATCATAGCTCACTGCATCCTTAAACTCCTGGGCTCAAGCGATTCTCCTGCCTCAGTTGCCTGAGTATCTGGGACTACAGCCACCATATCTGGCTAATTTTTCTATTTTTTGTAGAGACGAGATCTCAGTATGTTGCTCAGGCTGATCTCAAACTCCTGGCCTTAAGTGATCCTCCTGCCTCAGCCTCCCAAAGCACTAGGATTACAGGTGTGAGGCACCAACCCTGCATTTATTTATTTATTTATTTGAAATGAGGTCTTGCTATGTTTCCCTGGCTGGAGTACAGGCAGTGGCTATTCACAGGCATGATCATAGCACACTGCAACCTCAAACTTCTGGCCTCAAGTGATCCTCCTATCTCAGCCTTCCAAGCATCTGGGAGTACAGACGTGTGTTACCATACCCAACTGAGCTCCTTTAGAGCAACTGAAATAGCAATGAGATGCTAGGGGTCCTCAACCTGAAGCACCATGTTCAGGCCACTAGTAAGAAATGCTCACATAGTTCAAAGCTGAATTTGAGACATCAGGGTGCTAGCATAGAACAATGCTGCACAAATGCAACTGACTGGCCACCTGGCTAGATAGATGTCTAGATGTGCATTGGTGGCGTACTGTTAGATACTCTCTCCTATAAGTGAGTTACAATTTTTTTTCTATTAATAGTTTTTTATTTGTATAAATTTATGAATACATGTATAATTTTGTTACATGCATAGATTGTATAGTAGTCACACCAGGGCTTTTGGAGTATCCATAACCCAAATAATGTACAGCGTATTCATTAATTTATTTCTCATCTTCCACCTGCCTCCTTCCTCCTTACCCTTCCAAGTTTCCATTATCTATCATTATACTCTCTATGTCCACATGCACACCCATTTTTTTAGCACCCATTTATGAGTCAGAACATGTAATATCTGACTTCCTGTGACTGGCTTATTTCACTCAAGATAATGGCCTCCAGTTCCATCCATGTTGTTGCAAAACACATGATTTAATTATTTTCTATGGCTGAATAGTATTCCATTCTGTAAATATACCACGTTTTCTTTATCCATTCATTCCTTGAAGGACATTAAGGTTGATTCCATATCTTTGCTCCAGTGAACAGCACTGTAATAAACATACAAGTGTGGGTATGTTTTTGATAATATCGATTTCTTTTTCTTTGGATAAATACCTATTAGTGGAATTGTTGGATTGAATGATACTTTTATTTTTAGTTCTTTGGGAAATATCCATACTGTTTCCATAGACATTGTACTAATTTACATTCCCGCCACAGTGTATAAGAGTTGCCTTTTCTCCATATCCTCACCATCATGTGTTATTTTTTGTCTTTTTAATAATAGCCATTCTGACTGGAGTAAGATGATACCTCCTTGTGGTTTTAATTTCTCTGGTGATTAGTAATGTTGGGCACTTATTTCATATGCCTGTTGGCCATTTTTATGTCTTCTTTTGAAAAGTGTCTATTCATGTCTTTTGTACACTTTTTCAAGGAATTATTTGGGGATCTTTTGGTTGAGTTTCTTGTATTTTCTGGATATTTGTTTCCTGTTGGATGAATAGTTTGAAAATATTTTCTCCCATTCTTTCTGTTCACTCTGTGGATTATTATATTATTATTATTATTTTTGCTGTGCAGAGGCTTTTTGATTGGATTAAGTCCAATTTGAATATTTTTGTTTCTGTTGCCTGAATTTTTAAGGTCTTAGCCATAAAATGGTTGTTGAGACAAATGTCCTGAAGTATTTCCCCTATGTTTTCTTCTAGTAGTTTTATAATTTTGAGTCTCACATTCAAGTCTTTATTCTATCTTGAGTTGAGGAAAGGGAAGTGGAGCAAGATGCAAGGAACATGTATCTTCTGTTGAAGTAGCATTTTAAATAAGTTCTATAAAAGTGTTAGCATTTGTATGCTTATTCTTCACTTGTTATGAAACTCAAGCTACTGTTCATAATACAGAAACTACATATGCTTGTATCCAGTTGACTTAGAGGTCAGCTATCTGTCCCAGAAAATATTTAGGTTGTTCCTTGAGAAAGAGTTTAAACTAGTATAACTAGGTCTAGAGACGTAAAAATAGACAATAACATTTGGAAAATGGTTAGTAACTAAATTTTGCCAAAGAATGGTGAGGACCTACTGAGAGCTGATGCAGGGAAAGTAGTGTGCAACTAGCTCAAGGAGGTATTTGTACTGTAAGGTAGAATAGAAAAAAATCATAATTGCTAACATGAGTTGGTTGCTTACTGCATGCAACACATCGTAATGGTCTAAGGAGATGATATACTATTCTTATGTCCAGAAAGAAAACAAACAAACAAAAGTACTGCTTCTGGAGATTTTAGTGACTCACTTAAAAGTAAACATCTAAGTGTCAGCCTGAAGATCAGTAAGTGAAATAGTAAGTGTCAGCATCAGGACCCAATGCAGGTGCTCTAATCTAAGAGCCATCTTTCTTATGGATATTTTTAGATGTGTATACTGCTCACAATTATATTTTTACTTTATATTATGTGCCTTTTGGAATCATTTAAATTCTTGAAGAAAGAGTTAAAAGTAAAATACTGAAAGCAGTTTGAGAAATGAGAGAAAAATGTTTAAAGACAGAGAAATCTGAAAAATTCTATTTAATTATTCATTCATTTATTTATTCATGCTGACTATAGTGGGAATAGAGTGAGGTATGTCTCTTACTTTCCTGATGTTTACAGTGTAATGAAATTTAATACAAAAAGTAATGCAGACACCCCTGGGTCTACACTGGCCAGACATTGCTGAAGAATAGGTATTTTTCCACAAGAATGTTTACATGAGGAGATATTTTTTATCATATAATTTTAAACTGAAAACTTGTTTTCTGGTATGTCTCCTAGCAAGAAGAAATGAGATTTGATTGTTTCCAACTAAGGTTAGAGAAGATAAGGGATTTAGGAAATTGAAATTCAGTACAAAATGTAATTGAAACAACACATTCTAACCAACAAGATGCATTTTTACTGTAATTTTCTATGTTTAACAATTGATTTTTTAACAGTTGGGAAGATGCTTGGAACTGTGGACCCCAGACATACACAAATCGATCCAAACTTGTCTGGGTTAGATTTTCATTATTGTTTTTATAATGAGCCCCTTGTAAAAATGATTTAAAACACTATGTATTTTCAGGCTTTTAGCATTTTAGAATAATTACCACTACGTAATGGGGAATCTATATGATAAGTAATGTTGATACCAAGGACCATGACTACTTAATAGCTATTTGTCTCTCAGCATATTGGCTACAAATTGAAATAACCAGAAAAGAAAACATTAGAAATCTTAAATGAGTTCTAAAAATCACTGATCTTTCAGAATCAGGTAAATAAAAAAAGCAAAAGACATTTTAATAGTGAGTAATAGTTCTAACACCCAAAGAGACTACTCTTACATTTTATATAACGTATTTTGCAAAGTTCATATATTCTCCCTCTATCCTCTGATAGATGATAAAAGCATTGTGGACAACAGTTGAGTTCTATTCATTTCCAAGATACTTTCACTAATATGTTGATCAAATCTAGGCAAAAGACATAAGCACAAGTGGACCAGTTTAGTTGTTTGTAGCATGAACAGTAGACTACTAGTGCTGCATGATTTAACATTAGGTTTGGGTACATGTACTGCACTTAGCCAATAGGGATATATTTTTCTCACTTTACAGGAAGCCCAGAAGCAAACATTCCAGGACTAATAGAATAGTTCCAAAATGCCATCAAGGCAAACGCTCCTACTATTTCTCATCCTGCCATCCTTAACATGTTTTCATTGTTATAGGTTCACATCTGTTCTATCTCAGTCACCATGTCCACAGTCCAGTATGAAAATGAAGAAACAGAGAAAAACATAAAGATGTGCCTTTTTCTTTTGGCACAAATACGATCCTGTAATCCATATGGCTCTTAATTTGATTTTTCTATATTAAAAACATAAGAAAAAACATAGGATACCATTTCGGGTCAATACGTGGTTTACTACACAAAAACCAATGTACTATTGAGTGTGTACGTTTTTAAAATTTTTTCATGAATAGGAACAATGATGTAAGGAATACACTTGAGTATGTCTGTATTCTTGTGTATGTAATTTAGATAAACTTTTAGAAATAGAATGTCTAGGTAAAAGCATATTTTAAATTTTGAAAGATATTGCCAAACTGCCCTTCAAATATTGTATTGATTCATAATTCTAATAGCAATGTTGAGCATATTTGTTCTTTTATACATATTTCCAGAAAAGGATTTTTTTAAGCTTGTCACTCATGACAATTTTGTAGATGAGAATGGGATTCATTATTTTAGTTGAAATTTTTTTAATTTTGAGTGAGTCGAGTATTATTTTGAATGTTTTGAGGCCATTTGCATTTTTTATATGGTTTAGAGAGCAACATAAAATTATCCCATACTTAAAGAACATTCACAATACATTGCTTTTATTTCAATATAAATTGAAATTATTTTGTGCATTTAACATAATTATTCATCTTTTTATAAATGTAAGAAAACCTTAACTCTGTATCTGAACTGCAACACTCATCACTCAACTTACCAACCTCTGGATGCTCTGCTAAGAATATACAACAATCACAGCAGTGATCACATGGGTCATTGAAAACTAACTTCTTCATACAGCATTTAAGTGTATATACAACTATAAAAATTTTTATGAATATATAGGTAGTATGCACACATGTATACACATACATGTGTGTATGAAGGTATAATATAAATACTATATCACCATATATATATATGCATGTATGAACATATATAAACATGAGAATTTTTGTGCAATCCCTCAAAATATACATATGTATAGCATATGGATTTGATAGACTTGAATGTATCTTTAAGTTTTCTAAAAATGTTCCTCTCCCTTTCATTTTTCTCTAGAAATAAGGGTTTTTGTTACTGACTTTCGCTATGCTTAAATTGTAAAAAAAAAAAACATATATTTCTGTTTAAAATATTTTAATTTTGTTGCATGATTCTACCATTTAGATAGTCCAAATGCTTATTAAACTGTCCCTAATAAGATAATATACTCAATAAAATTATTGCAAATGCCACATTTTCATATATTTACAGAAACAAGGTAGTATAGACCCTCAGTCGTCAGAGAACTTTATAGAGTAGTGTGTGCTTATGAATTAAAAACTTATTAAACTATCTAATGTCCTGGACTTGTTGTTAGCTAGTTAAACTTTAGAAACAATGGTCAATGCAGATATTGACATTTTTGAATCACAACTTGTAGACTAAATCAAAGTGCCATTGTGGTATCAGTAAACTTATTCCAAATAAAGCTTTGTCCATCCACACACATAGAATAAGAATCTTTGAATGTGTCATCAAGATTGATAGATAGGATACTAAGAAGGCATGGTATGGTGGGTAGGTCATGGTCCTTGGAAAAAGCAGATAATTCCAAATTACAGCTTAATCATGAACTGTCTATGCAATGGCAGAAATTTATTTACTTATTCATTAATTTTACTTGAATTTATGTCTCACAAAAGAAATTTGAGGCAGATCCTCGTATAAAAAACTGAAAATCATTTTCATTATCTAAGGGCTGTTAGGAAGATTAGAGATAATATTAGTATCACAGAATCTCAGCAAATGAATTTTATGCCACTTTTAGAACGTTCTTTTGTTCAATAAACAAAATAGTTTTCAGTTGCCTTTGTGGTACATACATAAACCCTTCTACCTAAATTTCAAAACTCATCACTGTCTATTTTTTGTCTTCACATATGTTGCTAATTTGGTACTCTGACGTTGTAATTTGTATAGACCTTCCACTCAGGCAAGAGAAGCCGCTCCCACAGGTCCCACAACTAGTGGAATTTGCATGTCAGGAATACACACACAAAATAAATTAATGAAAAGTATTTGTGCACCTAAGGAAGGCAGTATTCAGCCTCACAGCATTGCCACCTGCAATCCTAAATTTTTACTCTTATGATTAACAGCATTCAGACTCCAACAAATTTCAAGTACACATCCTTCACCTATATTTTGAAAACAAAAGGCACTGCATCTAAATGCTATGAAGGTTTATAGGTCAGAGATAGACAGTGTTTTGAATCACAGTCGGAATTTGAGCAGTGCAGTTTTGATGAAAGTAAAAGATAATAAATAGACTTGTCAAATCCTTCTCTCAGAAGGCCTGAATAGAACATATTCTTGCATAACAAAAAGTACCATTTCTCAGTGTTGGCCAGCATCTAATTTCTGCTTTGACTTTCTGTTTCAATTTGTGGTTTGGAGGTTTCTCACTAATTAGCGATGTATTTCCAACAGTTGTCTGGCAGCTGAGGAACATTTTGCACCTAAATTATTTCTCTTATATTTGTGTATAAGTAGGTAAAGCCATAACATGAACAAAGCACGATACTGATTTTTTACATGGGTGTAAATGAGCATTGAATACTAAAATCGTGAATCACCTTATTTTGGCAAAAGTATACATAAGATTTAATTAAATTTTCAAAAAACAAGTATACATTTTCAGAATTTCACCTAACTTCAAATAATTTTGATATATGAGCTAAAATATTTAGATATAAGGTATGTGGGCTCTATTTGTACTCTTTCTAAATGTCTAGCAAATTCTAAAGGCAGATCTGCTTATCCATAATTTTTATGCTTCCCAGATTGCAGCAACCATTAGGAGTGGGCATTTTATATTGATCAGAATTGTGATATCACTACTTGTGCTTATGTGGGCTTTCGGTGCAAATGAAAAAGGCAATGATATGATCACAGGATGAAGTGACTGTACTTATCCTTGGTGGAACCATTTCCTGGTGAGTGCTGCCTTGATGGTTGGTTCTGTGGAGAGTGGGGAAGAGGAAGGTTCAGAAGTCACCATGTAGTGGGAAGGTGGTAGGCAGACTTGTTATGATCAGAAAGTCACTTGAACATACGGCAAAAAGATTTTGTTGAACTTTAGCTTTTTTCTTAGTTTGTATTAGGAAAGTAATAGATTTTCCCCCAAAATTTAAAATATGAAACATAATTTTTCAAATTACATCTGTTTTATTTTTCCTCTTTCCTTCCTTCCCCTATTTCAAAAATCTTGTGTGCTAATGACATCCCTCTGACATTTCTGAGGCTATTCCTAATTATGGCATTTTCTCCTGATTAAGAGTCACATATTGCTACCTCTTTATATATTTCGTATTTTTTGATTAAATGCTAAACATTGTGTATTACATTTTTGAATGCTTGGAATATCTTCTTTTAAAAGTGTTGAAGTTTATTTTTGATATGCTATTCAATTCTTGAAATTCAAACATTACGTTATTTTTAAGCTTCAATATCATGTTCTAGATTACTCTAAAGCTAGTTTGGAACTTCTACTGAGACCTTTCTGGTCTTTCTACTGAATGCCAGGTATTTAACGAGGTACCTCCACTCAGGCTAGTAGAAACACAAATATTTCCCAGGCCTTTCTGAGTTCTTGAAATTGTTCAACTGAAAACTTGCCCTGCAATTTTTCTTTGTTCAATCTTGTCGAGTCCCACCCTTTACCTATGCAAATCAATATTCAGCCAAAGACTCTAAGGTACCACTATTCAGATTTCTGAAAATATTTCTCTGCATGGATCCCTTTTTATAAATACTCAGCCTTAAAATTTGTCTGCCTCAGCTTCTCTGAGTTCCCATCTCTATCCCCAGCTCACTGAGGAAATTCAGTGAGTCATCTGGATGCTGTCAGGATTTTTATACCCCATATTGCAAAAATTGCAGTTCTATGCCTAAGTAGAAGGCTGTGTGGTAAATGTGTATTTAGCAAATTGATGTCTTCCATTGAGATTATATCAAAACCTTGCCAGAAAAAATCTTGTCAAAGAAAGTAAAGTATGGCTTTTAAATGGTAGGTATGTTTGAATTCAATTAATGGTCAAAATTAGTTTTGTTTTTTGCTTCTCATTATGTCTTAAACTTCTTATATGGCTTACATACAGTCACAATTAAAACTGTGAAAACTAAAATATATAATAATAGATATTGTTAAGGTAGTTTATTTGATGCTTTTTCCATTATTCTTTTGAAAATAACTCCTGATATTCTAGATTATTTTTATTTCATTATTGCATTGATTTAATAAGAATCTGTTATTCTTAGAGTAACTTCTGATTGCACAGAAACTGTATGCTAGGTGTTATAAAAGCCAGAAAGAAATATTACACATTAGGAGTAGCAGAAATCATTTTTTCCTGTTTCACTATGGTTCCACTAAGGGTTTTCACTCTAAGCCACTCTAGCATTTCCTGCCCTCTTTTAACAGAAGAGACTAACTACACACATGTAAGCCTTGATTGTATTATAATAGAGGGCAGAGTGAAATAAATGCAATGATACAAATATACATAATCTCTCTGAGGGGGCAGAGAATGAATAATCAGTTCAACTAGGGAACAGGAGACTTCAGAGAGAGGTAGTTGAGTCAACATCCTCAATGAAATGTTGAGTCTTGAAAAATAGAGTTTTAGAAAATCATAATATCACACAAGAGGATACACAACATTAATTGTGCTTTTAAAATGAAAACTTTAATAGATCTCTTACTCTGGAATGGACAGATGAGACAAAATTAGACATGAATTAAAAAGCTGAAGGTTCAGCAATGAAAAGGTAATAAAAATAAGACTAAAAAGGAGAGTATAATAATGCTAGAAGATATAGTGAAAGTTTCAGAAAAGCAAATTAAAAAGATACAGCTTTAGTGTAGTAATTCAGAGAACACACAGCAAAGCCAAATTAAGGATACCATACACAAAATGAAAATAAACATTCCAGCAAGAATTATAATCCTTTGCTATTCATTCTAAATGCACAGCATACAATATGTAGGACTAGAAGTAAGATCAGTAACAGATAAAAGTGGAGACCATGTATGTCTTCTTTGCAGAAAACTAGAAACGTCAGTGGAATCAAAGGTTAGCATGTATAAAACTGATTTTATTTCTAAGTCAGATAAAAAGTTTTGAAAATATTATTTAATATATACACTACCAATAAATTTGTGAGTATAAAGGGGCAAACTCATTTAAATAATAAATGAAGAACAGATTCTACTAATTTGAAATTTGAAAGGAGTGCTTATTACCAGGATAACTGTTATCATTAATATATTTCCAAACTATGAAGAGAGATTAAAAAAACTAATGGTCAATTAGTTCAAAAGGAGAAAAACATTAATTAATCCTTTGAGAATCATTTAAAAATTATATCACATTAAGTTTGCATTATCTATGTAGTTGCAATATCAAAAAAGTCCAAATAGAAAGAATATTTGACAGTTTTCCCAATACTTTGTTTAAAAAACCAATTTGCCTTTGATAATGTTTTGTAACTAATTACCAAAAGATATTAAATTTAGGGATATTTAAGGCCCTGACTATATTACTGAAGATGGAAGTATGCAAATGACAACCAATTTTATAGCCCAATTGGAGTTTCAATTATTTGGAACTGCATCATTTCATTTTGCTAATAGAAGACCTAGCCATAGATTGAGGCAATTTTTCAAGCTGTAATTTGTTTTTGTCATTTTCAATTAACTTACTACCATGTTGATGACTATTTCAACTGGATGCAGAAGGAAAAATGAATGCTTCTACATCAGCCACCTTCCATCTATAGGAGGCTATGTTACAAACTACGGCTAATTGCTGATGGAAATGTTATGCAGTTGCAGATCTGGCCCCCCAGATATCCTGTGACATCCTCTAATTCCCAATCATTTCATAGCTGGATGCAGAGAATCCAGTGGGAAGGTTCCAAATATAATCACAAAGGCCCTTATAAAAGGAAAGCAAGAAGGTCAAAGGAAGCAGAAGATGGGATAGGGGATGGAGAGGTTGGAGTGCTATGCTCTGAAGATGGGGAAGTGGCCATGAGACAAGGAATACAGGCCTCTTCTAGACGCTAGAAAAGGGTAGGAAATGGGGTCCTCCCCTAGAACCTTCAGAAGGAAGCAGCCCTGCCAACACCTTGGTTTTATCCCTGTAAGACTCATGACTTTTGACTTCCAGAACTGTTAAGAGAATAAATTTATGTTCTTTAAAAAAGAAAATCTATAAGATGAAGAGGGTATGAGTTCCTGTATCACCACATGGAATCTGGCTGCCACTACTGGATTGGACTGGCCTGTGAATGAGAAATCAATCTTTTAATTTTGAGATACCAAGATTTCCTTAAAATTAAGGGGTTGTCTGTTTCAGCACTGGCATGCTCTGTCATCCTCTGTCATGAAAAGAGATCTAATATTTTAGATGATAAAAGTTCAGATTTCAAATAAAATGAGTCATTGGGCAAATGCAGAAAAAGAAGCTTTTAAGTTTTTACATCAGTTAAATATTTACTGCATATTCTATCTAGTGTTTCCTTCAATGTCAAGAATAAAATAAAAACTGGAAAGAATCTCAAAAAGGGCAGCACAGCTAAAGAAGGGAATAAAACACGTTTTAAGAAAAAAGTCCCAAAGGATGCGACAATTTCACCTATGGAAAGAAGACACTTTTGTGACTTCAAGAATATATTGGGTTGATCATCAGAGCCATAAATTCAGGGAAAAACAATTGACATTTTACAGAACATTACAAATAATAAAAACTTCTTTAGCACCAAGAAGCTGATAAAATACTAAGAAAATAATCCATGATCCAGCCAAAATCCAAATAACTTGAAAATTCAGAATTAAGCATGACAACACTACTCCTTATGCTTTGAAGGCAATCGAAAAATATGGTGAAATTAAGCTTTTGTTTAGTAGGGCTTAGAAGAAAATGTCCAGCGTTTGTTTAAGGTAGATAATGAAAGGAAGAAAGGCTAAAAATAAATGCACTAAAACATCAGGAAAGAAAAAGAATAAACACAAAGAGAGTAGATGACTGGAAATATTAAGAATAAGAAGTAAAATTAATAGAATAAAAAACAAACAAAATAGAATCAACAAAGTCCAATTGATTTCTTATGGGGGATGGGGAGGACAACCTAACGAAATAGAATAACCTTCAGTGAGACTGATCACTTTCAGTGAGATTTAGTAAGTTAATATATGACATAATAAACAACTTTATATTAATAAATTTGAAAGAGTAAATGTTTCTTCAACTTTAGGAGATACTATCAAATAGCAAGTAACTTCTCACATTCTGATTATTATCTTAAAGGTGCCCTTTGAGGAAAAGAGTTTGTAATTTCAACATAGCCCAATTTATCAATCTTTTTCTTTGTGAAAAATTTCATTTTTAACAAAGTCAATCGTCCTTCTTTTTTCTCTTCCTTCTTTCCTCCTTCCTTTTTCTTTCTCTCTTTTTTTTTTTGTTTTCTCCTTTAAGATGGCAATACATATTAATGTCTTTTAAGGTAAATTAATATTGTTACATTTTTCTTTATAAATACACATCTACAAAGATGAAATTCCATTCCTTTGACCAGGAATACTCTAATTACTGAGAAACTATACATGGGAGAAAAGCACAGACAGCAAGTAGAAAAACAATTGTTTAACAAAAACTATATATAGAAACTCCTCTCTTAACAGAGAAAAGAAAATCAAATCTTGAGGAATTCGAAGAGTCTTCTAACTTTGTATTCATTTCCTGAAACCTTGTCATTTGCTTCCTCATAACTGATTTTGGAAAGTCTCCATTTTAAAATTCATTTTAAAACACCTGTTATCAAAACTGCAAGGGGCTTTTGGCCTAGGTCCAGTTGGCCCACAGAATAACCAATTGCTGAGACAAGGATTACCAAGGAAATTTTAATATGAAAGATATCGTCATATTAAAGGGAAAAGCAGCCTCAAATCTGTCTCTCTAGGCTTTTTAAAGAGGGGAAATTAACAAGGGGCTCAGTGCATTTTGGCAGGTTGTGTTGACAAGGGGCTAGTACGTGGGGCAGTAGTACTGAAGGACAGTGACGCTTGGCTGCAGGAAGTCTGCCCAGAGGCCTTCAGAATCTCAACTCCTTTTTCTGGCAGAAAATCCACCATTTCTCAGAAACAACTCAAGAAGGTCAAGTAGTTAGTAAAAAGTTACAGGGTCCTGGTTATCAAGCCCTACTTGCCTGAGGATCTAAAACAAGAGAGGGAAAGGATTATTAAGAAACATATAGGGGTCACTGAAATTTGTTCATAAAGCTGGTTACATACCTGATCACTCACTTTCATTAATCCATGGATTTTGACAGACAGCATTACTTATCATTCTTATTTTCAACCTGCAGATGTTTTGTTTAGCACTGCTTATTCCATAATATTAATATATGGTCTTTTTTGCATTTAGAATGTTTCTCACTTTCTAGCAATCAAAATTCCTTACTTTCTCCCGTGTATTACTCTTCAGAAGCACTTTGCCAACTAATTCAACCTCATATCAATCTATTATTTTGTTACTGCTATTATAAAGTGCTTGTAACACACTCACATACTTTTATCATTCTTGCGTAGTTTGTCTCTGTAACTATGGTTATAATTTCTTCATAAGCAAGAATACTATATACCTGTAAGCCTTACAATAGTCAAGATAGTAGTTAATACTGTGATTATGCCATGTATTTAGTGAGAACTAACAAGAAACACGAATAATTCTATCAGAAATGTTTAATCAAGCTGATGATAGCCCTTCACAATTGAATATGTTTCTATCCCATAATAGAAAATTATAATGCTATCAGACTATCACACCTGGTTTAGGAGACATTATCTCTTCTATTTGCCACAATCTGTACTCTAATACAAAATAATTTTTAAAAAGTTGTAGCTCCTTCAACTTACAGTCAACTAGGTTTAATAATAGTTATCATTTGAATCAATCATTTACAATCAAATCATATGCAGAATTTTTATATCTCTGGACACATGCATTTTTCTAAGCCATTATTTTATGCTCAGAATCAACTATTCATAACCAAAATGATGAACAAGATATTTGAAAAGTAGGGCTATTTAAAATAGCTATCATTTAGCACATCTTTACTAATCATTGAAAGAGGGTTTAGATGAACAAGGTTCTGGATTCTATTAATCATTTGCTAGGTTGCTTTCGGCCACTCACTTTATATTTTTGCATCTCAGTTTCATCATCTGATAAAGTAAGCACTGGAATATATGCTGAATAAGCCATAGAACTACAAAATTTCCCAGTAGTAGACTTAGACACTGCCTACCACTCCCCATCTCGACAAACACCTTAACAAATGGGTTTATGTGTGTCTCTTTAAGGACACTTGTGGGAGTTTTCCTGAGATATTTACTCAGGAGTGGAATTTCTGGATCATGAAGTATGTTTTTATTTTATTTGACTAAGTATAGTCATATAGTTACATTCTCATTTAAACACATATCCACACCAATACTTAGCATCCTTCAACTTTCTATAAAATAGTTTATAAGCTGTGGAGTGATGTGTTCTTTCTTTGATTACTAAGGAACTTTAACATATCATATACTTGTTAGCATATTAGTTTACTTCTGTAAATAGCATGTTCTTATTCTTTGTATATTTTTTTCTATCTATAGCCGCTAAAATGTGGACATAACCCGTATAAGTTTCCTAAGACTGCCATAACAAAGTATCACCCTGGGTGGCTTAAAACAACAGAAATTTATTCTCTCCCAGCTTTTGAGGCTAGAAGTGCAAAATCAGGGTGTTCACAGGACCATGTTATCTCCAAAGCCTCTGGGAAAGAATCCTTCTTTGCCTTTTCTAGTTTCTGAAGGATGCCAGCAATTCTTGGCATTCACTGTCTTAAAATTACATCATTCCAATCTCTACCCCCATCTTGACATGGCCTTCGTCCCTTTGCGTATATTTCTATGTCCTCTGCTTTTCTCCTAAGGACATTAGTCATTGGATTTAAGTTCCACCCTAATCTAGTATGACCTCAACTAATTATATCTGCAAAGATGCTATTTTCAAAAGGTCAAATTCTGTGTTTCTAGGTGTGTATGAATTTGGGGGAATTTGGGGGAGACAGTATTCAACCCACTACACAACCTAAACGTCCATCATTTGATGAACAGACAAACAAAATCTGCTATATCCATACAATAGACTAGTATTTGGCAATAAAAAGGAATGAAGTAGTGTTATAATGTCGATGAATGTTTAAAATATTATTCTGATTAAAGGAAGCCAGTTATAAAACATCACACATTGTATAATTCCATTTTACGCAATGTCTAGAATCTACAAATCTATAGAGATACAAAACAGATTAGTGATTGCCTGGGGTTGACATGGGTGTGACTGCTAATGGCTATGAGTTTCTTATTAGACTGATAAAAATGTTCTAAAATTAGATTATGGTGATGGTTGCACAATTGTACGAATTTACTAAAAATTATTGAACTGTACACTTTAGATGAATTTCATGGAATGTGAATTGTATCTCAACAAAAGTTGTTAAAATCTGAATAAATGCCATATCTGGATTTGTGTGGGGGGTTATGCCATACTGCCAGAATATGTGCTAACCCTGGGTTCCTATCTTTTTGTTGTTGATTTGAAAGAGTTGATGAAACAACATCTATATACATCGAGATATATACCTGTATCAGGTTTAACTATTGGAAATTCTCACAATTTTTCATCTCTCTATTTATTTTGGTAATGATGAGATTTGCCAAATAGAATTTCTTATAAGCATATTCATCAATATATTTCTTATGATTCATAGTTTTGAAAATGTTAAGTCCTTTTTACCCCTACATCAGTACAAAGTTTCTCATATATTAATATAATTACCTTACAAGTTTTTCTTTCACATTTATGTCTTTAATTCATCTGAAGGTCAAGTCATTATGTGTAATTAGATAGAAATTTAATTTTCTCTATATACAATGATGCAGTTTTTGTAATGCTTATGAAGTCCTGACATACACAGGGGCTCCTCTTTCTTTTCACTTGTTCAAGTCTTGTGTCATTACCACACTGTTTTCATTAGTATAATTTCACATTTTCCTTTATCCCTTCTTACATAGAATAGAGTCTATTATGTTATGTGCCCAGTTGAATAACAGTTCCTAAGGTTTGAAATCAAACTTCTTCATAGTGGACTCTCCAGCAATTAGCTCATGGCCAAGCATATAAATATGTAATCAATAAATATAAATAAACACTGTAATCCTAGCACTTTGAGAGGCTGAGATAGGAGGATCACTTGAGCCCAGGAGTTCAAATATAATGACACCGCATCTCTACAAAAAATTAAAAATTAAAGAAATTAGCCTGGCATGGTGGAACGTGCCTGTAGCTACAGCTACTTAGGAAGCTGAACCAAGAGGATCTCTTGAGCCCAGGAGTTTGAGGTTACAGTGAGCTATGTATGATGAAGCCATTGCACTGTAGCCCAGGCAACAGAGGGAGGCCCTATCTCAAACTATATAAATAAATAAATAAACAAAAAATAAATAAGGAATAAATATGAATAAATGAAGAATGCATGAATAAAAGAACTGTCATGTAGAAATTATGTGTATAATCCTTAGTAAGACAAAATAAATTACCTATGTGCTTTTGAGAAATTACAACAAATGGATGCATTGTGTAAAGACCCATATAAAATATAAAGTAACTAACCAAGTCATGAGAACAGAGCAGAACATGTAAAGAGGAGGAACTGTCTACACACATAACCTTCCTTGTAAAAGGACAAACCATATATCATTTAATATTATAAGTCAAAATTTAAATATAATGTTTTTAATATTCAAAGTCATACAATCTTGTATTACACTGTTATCTAATTAATTTTATGTTTTATTACAACTAAGGCATTGTTCATTTTGAGTTTGAAAATGAATACTAAAGATTATAAAAATACATCTGATTTTAATTTGGGGATTTAAAGTTTTATTATACTAATAAAATTTTCAGGCTCAGCCAACACTAATTGCTAATTAGACATTGTTTGCAGGTGCAAAATATGAAAACATTTCATAAAATTATAAGTACTTTATGATATTTTAAATATCTATGTTTTATAAAAACTACCATTTATAGTGATTTGCATTTTAATTTATTTTTTAAATCATTCAAGGAGTCAAAAATTGTGATTATTCTTTGAAAAATAATATTTATAGTTTCAAAATGTCTAGTAATTCCTCAAAGTACTGCTTATCTTGTATTACTTTATCTACACTGAGGTTCCAGTGATCCATTAGCACCTATATGTGTATCAAAAGCTATTTGTCTCCCAGCACAATTTGTACATCCACTTATTTCTACTGATGTAATTTTTGAAACTTTATAAGCAAAAAAAAAAAAAATGTATAAAAATTCCCAAACTTAAGGAGGTAGCTACATGCATTGGCTTTCCATAGGCTTTTTTTTTCTTCTCAGTTTATAGGGGAACCAGAGACATGTTCAAAGTTATAATCTCTTGATGTCATTTGAGCTCAGAAGTTCGAGACCAGCCTGAAAGCAAGAGTGAGACACCATCTCTACTAAAAATAGAAAGAAATTAGCTGGACAACTGAAATATATAGAAAAAATTAGCCGGACATGGTGGTGCATGCCTGTAGTCCCAGCTATTCGGGAGGCTGACACAGGAGGATTGCTTGAGCCCACAAGTTTGAGGTTGCTGTGAGCTAGTCTGATGCCATGGCACTCTAGCCCGGGCAACAGAGTGAGACTCTGTCAAAAAATAAATAAACAAATAAGTAAATAAATAAATAAATAGGTTTTACGTTTTTTAAAATAAGATAAATAAACTTGTTTTTGAGGTCTATCATTTATAGAAATTAGCTTTGCCTAACTATGCTGGGTATCTCCATTTGATGAATAGCATTTAATAAATACTAATATTATGCCTTTAATAATAGAATTCATTTTGTCAGTACTTATCACATGCTACACAATGTACAAGAATCTTATATAAAATATTTGCCTTTAATCTGCACAATGGTCCAATTTGGAAGCTAAATGTATATGATAGGGAAACTGAAAACTAAAGTGGTTATGTGACTTAGCTTGGAGGAAGCAGACTTATTATACCAGGATCCAGAGGGTAATTATAGTTGTATAACAGGTATCACAAAAACAGGTACAATGGATAAAGTGTTGACCAGTTATTCCTATAAAATCTTTGCAAGGTGGTTTTACTAGCAACTAGTAACATTAGTTGACAATCTCAGATTGAGAATGGAAAAAGGAGCTAGATTGGAGGAAGAGCACACTATCTCAGAAGCGGAAATGTGACAACTTGAATTTCATGCTTCAGACCAATAAAAGAAAATGAAAGTCTATGTTTACTGACAAACACTCTTCTGACTAATACTTTAATGAAAATGCTTGATTATTAAAAAAAAATATAGCAGTTGTCAGTCAAAACAAAACAACAGGCTGGTTGTTTAACTGTTTTTTTAGCTTGGCAGTGAAAATACACAAATTAGTAAGTATAGATACAATCTGATAGAATTTATGTTTTTTAAATTTTTATGTGTGTATAAAAGAGAGATGCCTAAAATATTGTCATCTAAGCTAAGAAGTCATAGATACAATGAGCATAAACAATCTGACAAGAATATAATACTTTTCTGAATGATCAACGAAACTGCATAAATTCCCAGTCTTCTATTAACCTAAAAATCCACATAGGGGCAAGAATTATTCGATGAAGTCAACACTTTGCAGGCTTTATCTTTTAACCTAACACAGCATATGGATGCTGTTTATCCTGGAATTTCTGTAGTTGGCTGAGATCACAAGAAAATTGATAAAAGACACTTTGTAGATTTCTGTGCACCCACTGGGCACCAAAATGAATACATCAACATCAATTTAATATGTATAGTGAGTTTGGCAGGGGTTGAGCAAAGGAGATGATTGAAGGTGGAAAACCAAGGCCTATAAGAAGAAAAGTAAAAATAAAAATGATAATTTAGTACAGGAAAAAGAAAACTGAGGAACAATTTAAGAATAATCTTCACAGATAAGAAGTGTATTTTAGAAACGGTGAAAGCTAGTTGTTTCTTTTTTTTTTCAACAGGAAAAAAGCAGAAGGAAATGGAGATAATTTTTAAGCCATGAAATAGCCCAGGAATATTTTAACCAATAATAGTTATAAAATATCATTTTTCTGATTTTTAAATAATATAGCCCAAATCTATTTCTATGATATAAGCATGTGTACATGTACATATACACATATATATCATTTTATAAATATATAAAAGCATTGTACAATATTAGTAATATTGTATAATGGTTTTAAAGGTGTGTAGATATACTAAATGATTACTTATCAACCTCTAGCTGATATTCTCTAACTTTTTGATGATTGCATAGATATCATGGACTCCAGAAAATAAGGATTCCTTTCTCCTATGTTCAATCTCTTTAGGGCAGAAATTCATCACCCCATCAAGAATAAAAAGACCATCGTCAACCTCATCCTTGAGTCAGAATAATACCGTATGTTGCTGCACATTGTTTAAATAGAAAGTTACTTCAGATCTTATAGAACTCAAGATGTTAGCAAGGCCAGTAAGAATAACACTTATTGAAGGATAAGAAGGATGAGAGACCACCACTTATTGATGGATGATTGAGAGATCAAACACTGAACTGAAAAATCAGTTTTATTTTTGTTTTAAGCAGGATGGCTTCTCATACAAAAGATAATTACACTAAAATAAAGGACTCTCCCCAAATTAGTTTTCACAGTGTATTTTTAGACTTAGCATACAAAATTATTTTATTTAAATGATTATTTAAACTTCAATGGCCCTCTGATGTCTTCTTTTGTTTTTTCAAACCTAACATCCTCCCTTGAAAATGGGAGTAATATTTCCTTTTCTATTCAATTTAGGCAGTTCTTATGAGGATTAAATAAGGTAATGTGAAAAATCTTTAAAAAGTCTAAACATATATAGAAATACATAACATTCTTATCATAATTTTATGTGTCGTGTATGCTAAATCACTTCTGCAATCTGCACTAGGGATCTGAGATCAGCTGCCATGCTTGTTTGTTTGTTTTATATTTTAAAAGAGTTTGACAAATGTTAGTCATGTTATTCAAACTGGCCTAAGAAAATGATCAGAAGCTGTTTGAGTAATGCTGAAACCAAAACATTGTAAGAAGTCTTTTCATGTGTTTCAGTTGCAATTTACAGAGCTCTGCCCTGACTAACATTACAGAAAGTAGAATTCATTGGAGGGAAAGCCAAAGACCTTGGCTAGGACAAGGCGAGAACTAATACAACTCCAGAGGTTGAGGGAGCAAGAACAAATTGACAGTCTTTTGCTGATGCTTTGGTCAATTAGCTCCAATCCCTTCCCATTATCTGTATCACTCAGTTTACAATGTAAAGCTGTGATGGAGTTTAACAGGCCTAGCTAGGCTTATATGTCCATATCTTGTCTAGTGACAAACAACAAATGTTAATAATATACCCTTTTCAAAGGATGCATAAAAGAAAGAAGACAAAATTGTCATTTGGGAGGCTGCTACTAGAATAAGTGAGAGTAGATGCTGAGTACCTAAAATAACTACAGCAACAAATGTTTATCACATAATTAGGTCTTAGGACTTGTCACAGAGTAAATCTGAATAAATTAGATATCATAGCAAAATTTCCAAATACTGGAGGATGTTTTCAATAGATTTAAAATGAACCATTTATTATTTTTAATAATTTATAACAAATTCTGATATTTAGAAATATTTCTAAGTTATATATAGACATAAGAAATAAAGAAATGAAAAATACATTAACGACACATACTTTCTTCTTTTCAGCTATATTTTCTTTGAATTGCACTGAAGTCTGACACTTAAACATTAGAACGTTTTTCTCCTTGTCTCTGAAAGGATGTGTCTGGATCTCAAATGGCTAATAAACCTGTATGTTTGGTTTTACCCTTAAGATAATTAAGAAATATTCATTCTAATTAGGCTAAATGTGCCCTTTTGATCCTAAATAGTGTCATCAAAATGTCCTACACACATATATTTAGCAATGATGTTCTAATTTTAATGAAATCTGTTTAAAAATCTCTCTTCATATGTGATGAATAGAGTTCTAAACCAACTGTCTTAAGGGCCACATGTTTACTTATTTTTATGCAAATATTTATCAAGCAACCCAACATTTGCTCGCACTTTAAGAAGTTCAAAGTCTGGAATTGGAGAGAGTAGGGGCATTTTCAACAAAATACTACTTTGAGTAGTACGTAGAAGAAATACTTAAATTTTCCTAAGTGAATCTAGTAATCATTATCAAATAAAGTAGACTGTAGTCCTATATAGTTTTCAAGTAGAAGATTTTGTGGGAACATAAGGGGTATGTTAAGATGGTTGGAATAATTAGCAGCGTAAAGTGAGATCCTCATTCCTCTTAGGGGTTTTCTACAGACTAATACAGTGGTTACAGTAATGCTAGCTATTGTAACAAACAAATCCCCACATCTCTGTGCTTTACTACAATAAAAGTTTATTTCTCACTCAAGTAACAATTGAATATGGGTGCTTCATGTCAGTGTACAAGTCTTCTGCACATAGTAATTTAGAGACTAAGTCTCTTCCTATGCCCTAGGCCCTGAGTGTAGGTAAGGTTAAAAACAACAAAAACAAAAAACAGCTCTCTACTTAACTGTCCTGGAAATGGCATCTATAACTTACACTTACACTTACATTTCATTGTTGAGAAATTATCACAGGCCACACATGCAATTTTCTCAGTAAAAGCAGCTCTATTCTATATAAAAGAGATTATAGCATGAGTGATAGCTAGCTGTCTTGCCCAGAGGTAAAGGTGAAAGGATAAATGAGAGAGAGAGAGAGAGAGAGAGAGAGAGAGAGAGAGAGAAAGGGAATGTGAAATTAACAGGTTTGAAATTTATAATGAAATAAAATACCACCAATGACATCAACAAAAGTGATGAAGAGCAGACTTTTGCAGACTAAGAATAATAAACACACAGAGTAGGGGAGAATTTGAGACTTGAATCTTTTATTATTTTTAAAAGATTTTGGACTTTATCTTCAGAAATGGATAAGCAATAAAAAATGAAGTATTCCTGTATGTTTCAACATACATAGATCTCAAAAACTTAATGTGACATGGGAAAAAATGCAAAGATATCTGCAAGATGTGAACATTATAGCAATTATATAAATTAAAGCAAAAACTGTATTGCTACATCATGTTGTTTAATAAATATGAAGATACTAAAATACGCACTGGAAAGACACATACTAAATTCTTGGTAATGGTTTTCTCTGGAGATGGAAGTAAAGGAATAGAATAGTCAAAGTATATTACAATTTTATTAGTAACATATTATTTCATTTGTTATAAGAGATCAGAATAAAATACGTTAACATGTTAATATTTTTTCACCCGGGATTGTGAGTACAAGGTTGTTTGTTGAAGATAGTGTTTTCCAAATGAAAGAAAACATGCAAATTTAATTTAATCCTTTCATTAGAAAAGAGAGACTTAATGCTCATGTTTAGGGCATTGTTTTATGTTTGTAAGGTTGTATTATCTAGTTATTTTTACACTGTGCTCTGACAGTTTATTGCATTACCTTTTGTGAGATAAAAAAATTTGGTCAACAGTGCTGAATATGCCCACAATTTGGATTGGGCATGTAGGAACAGAATTACCAGCCAGGAGTGCATTATATGACTGGATTTAGTATAACTAGACTCTTCATTCTAGCCTATCTCAGAGGCTTCAGAGGATAAAAGATTAAGTGCTCACACAATTCCTAGGAAGTTCCATAAGAAAGCAGTTGTTCCTAGGAAGTTCCTAGGAAGATACATAAGAGAGCAGTTGTTACTACTTCCAGAAAGTAAACCTCAAAGGTGGGAAAAGTATTTATCTGGTGATCTCTTTATTTCCTTGTCTGACAGGCCAGATGCTTTCTAGAGTGGCCTCAGTTAAAAGAACAAAATGCCAACTAACCATTCTTTCCTTCTCTCCATATTCTTCAAACATGGCCCATAAAAAAAAATCTGAGTTTAGAAAAACGTGTAGAGAAAGCTTCGTCCTTTCTCTCTATTCTCTTTTGCTCTACTGCTTTGTAGCTGCAGTGACTTATCTCAGCAGTAACATGGTTCATCAATTATGCCTGTTGGGATTAATGAAAGGACTAACAAGAAAAATATCCTCATGTCATGCTCTAGTGACAGTAAGGGATACAGCATAGGAGGAGGAGACAGCACAGGCAAGCATCATGAAAATCTGAGACATCCAGGATCAGCGTCCAAAGTGTGCTTTTTGGTCACACACAACTTGCTTCATTACTGGATGACAAACCACCAAAGTAGGTGTGATACGTTGGTCTCTCGAAAGCCATATTCTAATCTACAGAAAGATCTTTTGCATACCTCTTTGTTACTTAACCAAACCAGACTGGAAAGGAAACCAAGATAACACAAAAGAAACCAGGTGAAAATGATCAGTCTGTACATTTTTTATAAGCGATTTTGACAAGATAATACAGACTGCTCCCTGTGTGTTGCACCCAGTAAGGAACTGCATTGATCAGCAGTTGGTACAATTTAGTTAGGTTTGCCAAGAGTCAGCATCATGACTCCAGACACCCTCAGCGGTAAGTACAGGGTTGTAGTTACCATCAGAAATTCCCTGTTCTTACACGCTTGGGCTGTTTGGGCTGGTGAGTAGGTACCTTCCTTCTTCTGGATGCTTCATAGCGCTGTATCGTAAACTTGGGAGAGCAAAGCCTCCTACACCTGCATTTCCCCTGTGACCAAGGACGTGGGACAGCTTGATGAAAAGGGATTTACTGGCTTCTAGATTTCAGAACACATTCAAGATGCATTCTTCAATTCTGTTTATCAGCAAAAAAGATGAATGATTAATCTCTATTTAATTTTCTTTTTTTTTTTTTAATAATTAAGAATCCAGGCCAAGCGCGGTGGCTCACACTTGTAATCCTAGCACTCTGAGAGGCCGAGGCGGGAGGATTGCTTGAGCTCCGGAGTCTGAGACCAGCCTGAGCAAGAGTGAGACCCCGTCTCTACTAAAAGTAGAAAGAAATTAGCCAAACAACTAAAAATATATAGAAAAAATTAGCCAGCCATGGTGGCGCACGCCTGTAGTCCCAGCTACCCAGGAGGTTGAGGAAGGAGGATCACTTGAGCCCAGGAGTTTGAGGTTGCTGTGAGCTAGGCTGACACCATGGCACTGTAGCCCAGGCAAGACAGTGAGACTCTACCTCAAAAAAAAAGAATCCAGAAGGGAAAAGGTTTTGAATGAGGTTTCCTAGAACCCTAGAAGGCCTACATATAACTATCCATTATACCTCTTTCTTTAGAAGAGAAGGAATGTGTTACAGCAGCAAAACTGTTGCTCCTAGAGTCAAGTGCTTTGGATTTTATTCCTAGCATCTTCATTAATTTGCTGTGGTACACTGCTACAAGCCATTTTTCTTTATTTTTTTCCCCAATCCTCATTTTCATCACTGTCAAGTTAGGGGGCTGGTCTAAGTAACTTGTAATATTGTAATATTTTTATAAAATTAGTCTGAGGACCACGTCCATCAGAATAACAAGGAGGATAAATGGAGTTCTGCAAATAGGACCAGGGAATCTATTTTACAAATCTCCAGGTCACTTTTGCCTGCTTGCTTTGAAAACCATGGTTATAGATTTCACTATTTATAGGGATTTGGTTTCATTTCTTGTTTTTCCCTCTTACTCATAGTTTTTATCTCTGTCCTTCAACAATATTCTTTGTCATTTTATTAGCGTCACTTTAATGGAATATCAAACAATGAGGATTAAAAGGAGTCTTTTTAAAAAATATAATATATTGGGAATCTAATACAAAAAACTTCAGGTCAATTAACAGCTAAGATTTATCGATGTCTCACTGGATGCCATCTTCTGTTTAAAGGTATTTTCATATATGAATTCATTTTATATTCAAAACATCCTTTGATAAAGGTTCTATTGTAACTGGCTCTATGAACAAATTTCAATGGCCCCTATATGTTTTATATAACCCTCTCCCTCTCATGTTTTAGATTCTCAGGTCAGTAGGCTTGATGACTTTTCTGTTTCCCAGAAATGACAGAATTTCTGGAAGACCCCTGGGCAGACTTCCTAATGCCAAGACTCACCACGCCTCAGAACCCATCCCAATGCACTTGGCCTCTCCTTAAAAAGTCCACGATTTCCATCAGTCAGAGAGACAGATTTGAGACCTGATTCCCATTCTCATGAGACGTCTTTCATAATAAAAAATTGCTTCCTTCCTTGGCAAGCCTCATTGTCTCAATAATTGAATCTCTGTGTGGTAACTGTACCTAGGCCAAAACTCCCTTGCAGTTTCAATAACACCATTACTAATATTATTATTATTACCATTTTTATCAATGAGGAAATGGATGAACAGATAGATTAACTTCTCCAGTGTTACATAGCTGGAAAGCAGTGAATTCAAATCTATAGCTCCTTCTGTTAAACACCACTCTATGCTGCTTCATTAGGATGTGTTGCCATCACAATCTACACGGTCTGCTTACGCATCATCTTCCTACAACAGTAACGTAAGTAAGACGGGGACCACTTGCCCATCCATGCTAACAGTGTGACAAAGATTAAAGCATTTGGCTTATATTTGACTTCTATTGTTTCATCAGCAATGAGCTACAGAAACCTATTCTATTGCAACAGCTCCTTGGAAGAAAAGAGTGGAATGTAATAATGGGCCTCCACAGACTCACACTAGTTGAGGCTTCCTCCTGTTAATTCGTGTTTCTCAAATCACCTCTCCTAACATCATTCTAGTCACAAGAAGAGGCTTGAATGACATCTAGAATTTTGTCAAATGCAAAGCTATGTGACATTTATATGTCATCTAACATATAAATGTCAAGAGAGTAAAATGAAAGCTAATCCAACTGAAACAATGAAGAAATCACCTCGTCTCAGTGAGGTAACATTATGGACTTTTGTTAACAGAAGATAATAAGATACTCATATGACCTATGCGGATGATACACATTTTAACTGAAGAACCCCTGCTATAATAATGGAAACCTGTTTTTCTAGAAATACCTGTTTTTTATGTTCCCTGTAGATGTCCTCAGTGTACAAAAACCTTCAGTACACTAAGAAGGAAAGCTCCCTTTGGGATGACTTTTTTTTTTTCAAAGTTTTTTAATTTTTGTTTTTGTTTATAATCAAGAAGAAATTCTATTCAGTCTGTATGTATGTTGATGGGTATAATCCAACAGAAAGAAAAACAAAATAAATAGTATATGAGAAGAAATGGATAATTCTAGAAAAAAAGTCCTAGCGTAAACAAAAGGGATAGTGACCTAGCATATAAACAAATGGCTAGCCTTTCGTAGAGAATGAATGACATCATTCTAGTCATAAGAAGAGGCTTGAATGACATCTAGAATTTTGTCAAATGCAGTATCTTATTATCTTCTGTTAACAACATCGCAGCAAGAGGGAAGGGAGATTGTATCCTTACCTCAAAAGAGGTTTTGTCAACTGTTTTTTTTCCAGATGACACGTTTCTCATATATTATTTTAATATTATTAACAGGGTAAGAAGTAACTTCATTAGTTCAGCATGTATGTGAAGGGAGAGGTAAATTGGTCTTGCACGTGTGAGGAGAGAAGCAAATGTGTAAAACATTCAAAAAATGAAAGAGATATATATGTCCTTTTGCATTTCAGTGTCACCAACAGATACCAAGTACTGAAGTAGTGGTAAGCCAGCATATGAAGAGAGTACTTGGGTTACTTTAGTCTCCCTTTATCCTGTAAAACAGAATAGGATTTAGTTCAAAATTTTATAGAACAAAAAGGGGTTCTGACAAAGCAATCAAATGTGCTACTCATCACTATTAATCTTTTGAAGTTTTCTAATTGAAAATATGAAACTAAAGATTTGGGTGACACCTTTTGTTATTTATCAGTTTTGGAAAATGTGAACCAGATATGTTTTTATTTATTGACTGTTTAAGAAATGAATTCTGAAGCTGTTTACTATTTAAAGTATGAAATTATTGGAACTATTCTCCAACTGAACTATGCTTCAACTTAAACTAGATATAGGGGATATTTCTACATCATAAATTTAGATACAGTAAAATGTAAATAATATAGCCATCAAATATAATTACAGAAAATTTTCCTGTTTATTTTTGTTTATAACTTTCCTTCTACTTTTGGATATCTTGCTGGATTTTAGATGTGCTAAAATATGTAAAATGAGGCTCTTAATTGATTTAGTCAAATTTCACTGATCATTGCTAATATTTGTATTAGTAAAGAAAATTCTAATTTGACCATAATGAATCCATTTTATTCAATAGAGTCAGGATAAAGATTTAATTTCCAAGTGTTCCTGGCTTGGATAGACTTTACTAAAACTTTAAATTATTGCAGCAATGAGTGATATATAGTAATTGGCCAATATATGCAATAAATATACATATCATTATGATGTTTTAAAATGACTCAGCACTGAATTCTGACATGAATTTTAGAAATTAGGAATATCCATTAAATATTGGTATAGAACATTAATTTAGAAAGCTTTTAAAATTCATTTATTTACAAACATATGAACAAAATTTATTCTTTAATTCAACAAATTTGTATTACTGTCTACTGTTTGTATGGTATCTGTAGGCACAAGGAAAGTCAAAGGAGTATGGTTATTTTCTGACTTAATTATTAGCAAGTCACCCTACATCAATATAGCCAATATAGTCACTGAAAAACAGTCCTTGAAATCTGGACCTCAGTCATACCTCATTTCTACTACCTCTTTTTGAGTGTATCCCTCCTTCACAGTCCTCTTATGTCTGAGAATAGGTCACCTTGTCCCCATTTCCACTTCCCATCTTACGAAAGGAAAATCCAGTGGCAAGGCTGGCTCTGGAACCTAGCAAGGTGCAGTGGGAGACACAGTAAACTCTTCTCTCCTCCTCCACGTTAATACTAGCAGAATAGGAAGCAATCGCTTGTCATTTTACTGTACCATCACAAGAAATGCATGTAAAAACAGTTTATTCCTGATCTGCCTACTCAGGGAAAATTCCTTAATATAACTCTCAAGTCTTTAATGAGAGTACTTTTTTCCCTGAATATTTTGAAAGAAAAAAAAAAAGGTTTAAGCAAGTCAACAGATTTATGGCCAAAATAATAAAGTTACAAATATGTGTTGAAGGCATATAAATGTGAAAGGAATTCAGAGGAAGGGAAGCCAAAACTTGGCTGAGGTGATCAAGGATGGCATACTCTGATAAAGACCATAACCTTCCTCTTTTTGGAAGTTAGAAAGACTTCAACTTAGGATGCTAAAAAGGATATTTTGAGTTACTGTACTACATTTTATTACAGCACACCTCTTTTAAATTGCATTCTGTATTAGCTATTCCTGGTTGTATTGGAAAATAGTTAATATATTACCAACACTGACTTTTTCAGACTGTAGAACACAGGGAGAAAAACATATTTTCATTTTTGCCATATCTAAAAATACATCCCACAAATCATACCTAGGAATTCCAGCTGAAAATGATGGACTATAAAGTTTTGAATTTTTCCTCTCTTCTCTCAGAACAAGAAGAACGAGAAACAAAAACACAAGCACTATTTCTAATGACTGTGAAATCTGTGATTCCAAACCATAAAATACAAGGAAGAACTACCCTGAGTAATAAAGGCTAGATAAGGCCATTGGCTGGGATTATTTTGAAAATATTTAATAAACAAAACACTTCAGGCATTGACCAGTTGGAACAGATTCTGTGACTAATCAGAGCAGATGCTGATCATTAAAAAATAAAAATCAGGCCAGGCGCAGTGGCTCACGCCTGTAATCCTAGCACTCTGGGAGGCCGAGGCGGGCGGATCGCTGGAGCTCAGGAGTTCGAGACCAGCCTGAGCAAGAGCGAGACCCCGTCTCTACTAAAAATAGAAAGAAATTATCTGGCCAACTAAAAATATATATAGATAAAATTAGCCGGGCATGGTGGCACATGCCTGTAGTCCCAGCTACTCGGGAGGCTGAGGCAGTAGGATCGCTTAAGCCCAGGAGTTTGAGGTTGCTGTGAGCTGGGCTGACACCACGGCACTCACTCTAGCCTGGGCAACACAGCGACACTCTGTCTCAAAAAAAAAATAAAAAATAAAAAATAAAATAAAAATCAAACTGGCATATCTCTGGCATATCCTACTGGCTAAAACCCAGCCTTAGTCCTCCAGCCCTGGTCCTAGGAAAAGGCAAGGTAGTGATTCTTAGGGCCACACTGTAGAACCAGGGCTAAAGGAAATACTGACAAGAACGTATATATTAAAAACTCAGAAAATATAGAAATGTTATAACTACAAAAAAATTGGAGGGAAATGAAGAGTGAAACAAAGTAGTGTAATAGCTTATTTCCTCATCTTTTAATGATTTGGGTTACCAATAACCCTTTACATAAATAAAATATTATTCAAAATTGATCAATCTAGTACTAAACACATAAGTAAAGATAAAAAGGTAAATACTAAGAAAATAATATAATCTATTATATCTATTACAAATTTTGTAAACCTATGTTTACAAAAATAATATATTACAAGATAGATGAGATGATGAAGGAAGAAGCACATGATAATAATTCTTCCATTGTTCCTGAGAGGACTCAAGATACTCTCTTAAGAAACATGATTAAGGGCCGGGCGCGGTGGCTCACGCCTGTAATCCTAGCACTCTGGGAGGCCGAGGTGGGCGGATCACTCGAGGTCAGGAGTTCGAGACCACCCTGAGCAGGAGCGAGACCCGGTCTCTACTAAAAATAGAAACAAATTATCTGGCCAACTAACAATATATATAGGAAAACAAATTAGCCGGGCATGGTGGCGCATGCCTGTAGTCCCAGCTACTCGGGAGGCTGAGGCAGTAGGATCGTTTAAGCCTAGGAGTTTGAGGTTGCTGTGAGCTAGGCTGATGCCACGGCACTCACTCTAGCCGGGCAACAGAACGAGACTCTGTCTCAAAAAAAGAAAACAAAAAACATGATTAATCATGTTTTGTAAAGTTATTATAATAATATAAGTAATCTTTAAATATAAACTTAATGAACAATGAACAGCAGGCATACATATACACACAAATAGAAAACAATGATATGATTAAAATTTTTCATAATTTTATAACAGCATATAGAAAGAACAGTTAACAAATCTTAAATATACAGTATACAATTTCATAAACTTAAAGCAACTTAAACAGTGTTGCAGAAGCTCCTCTTATTTCCTTCCTGTCACACACCCCCTCCAACCAGAGGTGATCACGTATAATCACGCACCAACATGTAACAGCAATCATCTATTTTTCATATTTTTATAAATGGGATCATTCAGTGTTTATTTATTTGCACATAGTTTGGTATTTTCCTAATAATATTTCTCAAAATTTTTTTCTGGTTATTGTACCTAAAGGAGTCTTAGATCTTTATTTGCTAATCAACACCCCATGAAATTATAATGCCACTGATACTCTGTTATACAGAATATGTCCATCTGTGCTTTTATTTTCAGCTTTTTTGAGATATCCTTGACAAACAGGATATGTACATATTTCAGGCATACAACTTGATGCTTTGATACATACATATACATTGTGAAATGATCACCACAATCAAGTTCATTAGCATATCCATCACCTCACATAGTTACCACTCTCTCTCTATTTCTTTCTCTCTCTTTCCTACCTTTCTTTCTTTCCTGTGGTGAGAAAATTTCAGATTCTAGTCTCAGCAAATTTCTAGTATACACTACAGTCTTGTTAACTGTAGTCACCATGTTGTACATTAGATCTTAGGAACTTATTAATCTTGCATAACTGAAACTTTGTATCCTTTTTATATACATGGGCTTTTATATATACATAAGAGTAATAATTTTTTTCACTTCCAAGAATCAGTTTTCACCCTCTTGGAGGTAATATTGCCCCTGTTAAGACTGTACAGCTTAACGTGTTTGCAAATTTCATCCATATCATTTAATGTAGTTGTAGAATGTAGTATCATTTATACTAATTTCTTTATAGTATTTTATTGTGAGAACATACAATGTTTATCTATTCTACTATTGATAAAAGTTCATCATTTCCATTTTGGGATATTACACATTTTCTTGTACTTTTTTTGTAACATACGCATATAATTCTGTTTGGAATAGTATTCTTAGGTCATAGGATATTCATATGTTCAGCCACAATAGATTGTGCCAAATAGTTTTCCAATTTACATTCCTAGAAGCATTTTTTTGAGAATTTCAGTTGTTTCACATCCTCACCAACAATTTTATATTGTAAGTATTTTAAAATATTAGCTATTTTGATGGATGTATATTTCCTGGATGAGTAATGATAGTGAACATTTCTTCACATACTTACTGCACATTTGATTATTCTCTTGCATTAAGTAACTGTTAATGTCTTTTGTCCATTTATCTGTTGGGTAGTCTGACTTTATCTTACTAACTTTTAGAAGTTCTTCAGACATTTGGGATACAAGGCACCTTTCCAGAAATATGCAAATATCTTCTGCTACTCTGTCTTGCCTTTTTTACTCACTTTTTCTGATAAACAGAAGTCCTTAAAGTTAATTGTGTATAACTTATTTTTTTTTACTTTAGGTTAACACTCTTTATTTCTTATTAAAAATGACATACATTACAGTCAAAAGTTACTTTCCTATGTTTTCTTCTAAAACTTTATGTTTTACCTATCACTTTTGTCTATAATTCATCTGGCATTGATCTTTGTGTAAGGTATGAGGTAAATGTCAAGACGACTTTATAAATAACTAAGTTTAAAAAACAAGTAAAACAATAAATAAGCATTCAATGAGTGGAGGAATCTTCATAAGAATGACTAAAAATCTAGATTCCATAAAGGAAGTTTTTATGATAAATTTGCCACCACAAAAACAAAAAAAGTCAGTTTAGCATAAAAGAAAAAAACAAAGAAATTCAAAGAATAAATACTAAATTGGAGGGGGAAATTTTGCATGAATGATTCAGTCTTTTATTTTTTGTATTTAATAGCATCTACAAATTAATAAAAATATCAACTGTTCAATATAATTTGTTTGTATTAGTTAAGAAATAGATGAAGTTTCTGTAACAAATACCAAAAATAATAGCTAACACAAGATAGCTTTTAAAGTTATGGTTTTTTTTCTGTGTCATAAAATAGTGCATGTATAATATGGCCTTATATTGTTGCTTGTCCTTCCTAAAAAATGTGACTTCTATTCATGACTTAAAACAGCTAGTCTATCTCCCTCCATTTTACACAAATTTCATTCATTATGAAAGAGAAAAAGCAATGAGAAAAGATATTTTTTAAAAATACAGGTGAAAGATTACACACATATTTCTGTTCATATCCTTTCACTAAAAACGTAGCCATCTATCTACCCATAAGGATGGTTGGAAAATGGTTCTTTAATAAATGACAAAGGGAATATGGATATCGAAGCTACTGGCATTCTTTTTGAAACCATAAGGCAACAGACATAAACATTTCATAGAAAGTAGATCTTAAACACAGTAAGATGCCACAATTAATTTAAGAAAAATGTAAATTTTAACTACAAATTGATACTATTTTAACTTACCATATGGACAAAGAACTAAAGGTTTGATTCCATATTGTGGACAAGAATAGAGGAAAGATACATTTTCTATATGCCTATATACACTTAGGAGAAATATAAACCAAAATGCTATTTATTGCAATTTGACAATATTTATAAAAGTTTCAAATATTCATATTCTTTTACCCAGATATTCCACTCTCAATTATTTACCTTCCTCACACCCAAGCAAAATAACAGCTGTGCAAAGAAATTCAGTGCAGTACTGGAAATATACACATTTATGGACTGGAACTGATTCAAATCAATTATGTTCATATATTCAGTGGAATACTATGCACCATTGAAAAGGTATGACAGTTCCACTTAAACTGATATAGGAAAGGATGCTATTACATACAGAGAAAGCTTTTAAAAACAAGATACAAAGTAATATGTAGTATATAATACCTTTCTGTATAAAAACAATAAAAAATTTTTTGTGTAAATGTATATGATCTCAAATAACAAATTCTAGGAGGAATATACAAAAAAAACTCTAGATGCTTCTGGAGAAGGGAACTAGGCTCTGTGGAGGATAAGGAGAGAGAAAGACTTAGTTTTTTTTTTTTTTTTTTTTTGAGACAGAGTCTCACTCTATTGCCTGGGCTAGAGTGAGGGCTGTGGCATCAGCCTAGCTCACAGCAACCTCAAACTCCTGGGCTCAAGTGATCCTCCTGCCTCAGCCTCCCAAGTAGCTGGGATTACAGGCATGCGCCATCATGCCCGGCTAATTTTTTCTATATATATATTTTTAGCTGTCCATATAATTTCTTTCTACTTTTTAGTAGAGACGGGGTCTCGCTCTTGCTCAGGCTGGTCTCGAACTCCTGAGCTCAAACAATCCGCCCGCCTCGGCCTCCCAGAGTGCTAGGATTATAGGCGTGAGCCACCGCGCCCGGCCAAGACTTAGTTTTAATTCCATTTTCTTTCATTCTTGTTGAATTTTGTATTGTATAAATATATTACTTTTGCAAAGAAAATAAAAAACGGGTTACACTTAAGACTGTTCAAAGACGGAAAAGGTATTCATTCATGGAAAGATGCATCCAATTGTTAAATTAAATCTAGGATTTAAATGTTATCTAAAATAAGCCTAAAATGTCTACTGTCAACTGAAAATAATGTTATCTCAGGTTAATGGTTCTGACTGCCTTGTAAATACCAAGACAAATCATGGTAAGTATTTTTTAAAATGAAAACATGACTGGTATGCTTAAATACTTTTATGTTTCTTACAAAAAGATATAAGCATGTATTTTTCCCTCTGATTTAATCCACAGCTTTAAAATGTGTATGCTGATAAACTGAGCAACAAATAAGTATTTGAAAAACCTATATTCTATTCCCTCCTACATCACTACAGATTTACTGTATGGGTTTGAATACCTAATGTATTCAATAATATTTTTCAAATTTCAGTATTCTAATACATAAGGTTTGAAATACACTTACAGTACTTGGCATCAATTGACTTCATGATAGTGGGTAAGCAAGTAGTTTTTAGAGTGATATAGGAAATCAAGATGTGTTCTTCAGAGTGTGCTCATACCTCTTTATGACTTAAATTTAGGGATTTTCTCACCATGACTAACTTTACAAGAAACTTACTTTGCCTAATCTTTCATATATATTTACATAACCTAGTTAAAACTTGTACCACTTACTGCAAGGCAGTCACTAAGTAAAGATGTGAGGTGTTAGGGTAAGGAAAGTGGCCCTCTTTTATTCAGAGCGCAAGCAAACCGAGAAGATGGCAGACTAACGTCCCAAAGAACCATCTTAAGTTAGTATGAACTTTAGGCTCCTTTTTATCTTGAGGATAAAGGTGGGGGAGCTGGCTTGGAAGAGGTAATTAAGGACTGCAGATATCTGGGTGTCCACGAGGGTCCGAGGAAGCTGTAAACTTCTCTGTTCTTGGTCAGTTAGCTTTGGAGGATAAAGATCAGGTGAGGATGTTCCTACAAATCTTTAAGAAAGCACTGTTCCTTGTGTGTATGCTTTTCTTGTCTCCCCAGGAGTTGGTTTTGGGAAAGGGACAGTTATCATCTTCCTTCTAGCCCAGTTATCATCTTTTTTCTAGCCTATGTGCAGAGATAAGCAGAAGCTTTTAACCTATCGGATATTACACAGGGGGCCTGAAGCAAAATGGAGCTAGTTATGCTAAGGCTCTGTTCCACTGTTACATTTACGAGACTGCTAATTTACTAATTTGCCCTGAGATATATGAATAATGTGTTTCTTCTCACAGGGAAACAAGGGAAGTTGCTCAGTGAGCTTCAAATCAGAAAATGAAAATTAATTGATGGCCCAAACATTACCCATCCATCTTTATAACAGAAATACACCTTTTAAATGGGAAGCCCCAGATCCCTTTGACCAGGAGCTAGTGGTATGACCAAAAGACCCTTCCTAGGACTCATATTCTCTGCTTCTACTGCTGATGGAGTTGTTAATACAAATTTTCTCACCAAAACAACTGTTCAAGTTTTGCACAGGACAAATTTCTCTGTTGAGTTTCCAGCTATTCAGCCTCATTCATTGGAGTTCATATTCCCTTGGCCTCTTAACTTCTGATTTCAGCTCTTTCCATTATGGCATCCAATATGATCTTTGGGCAACAAGCCTACTTATTGATTATAGAAGCTCCTCACATTGTCACTTCAATTCCCTACCTCCACTACCACAAGACTCAACTATCACATTGGTTATACCTTTCAGCCAATTTCTTTCAGCACCAGCCTGTACTAGTATCTACTAACTTATGAGAAAGATTGTTCTAAGATCATCAGACTATTTTTCTAGCCACACTTGAGAAGCTTACTTATCTGGTTCTAAATTTAGTGCTTAAAGATAGGCAAGAGTAGAATCTTAAGAAAAATCTTGGGTGCTTAATATCATTGCTAAGGAGATTATAGATAATTGTCCAAACCAGGACATTGTGGAGATGAAAGAGGGGGTTTTCAATAATGATGCTATGACAACTGACCTAAACTGAAGGTGACCAAGACCAACTAGGATATATGGTCACTCTATAATTCAACATTTAAGAGGGAAGTTTTCAAAACAAGCCCTAAAATGTTTCCTTTTTTTTTTTTTTTTAGTTTCTTTCCACAACTTAAACTAATATGTCATATCTCCCATAAGGTGATAAGTTGTGCCCAGATAGCATTACATGGACACAAAAAAGATATCAAGAGTAAAACCATCCAATAGCCTTCCCATTTTTTTACATATTAAAATTAAAGTGCTATATCTAAACTGCTGTGCACACAGCAGGTGGCCTGTGAACACTTCACTGATCCAGAATGCAAGCACCTGGGCTCCAGATGATATGGTTAGCCAGCCAGGCAGCTTTGCCAGCAGAAGGTGAGTGTGGAGCCAGATGGGCATCCTGGCAGTTAGAGCCCATAAAATAAACTGGAAAGGGCCTCTACCACAGGTCCTTGAAAGAACTTCAACATCCTTCAGAAACTGGAGCATTTTACCACCTAAGAAATTCCTATAATGAACCATGAGGATTATATTTAATTTGCCTTATCTGTTACGCTATTTTGTGTTGATGATTAGTAAAATAGCTTTTGCATTTTATCACTTACCAAATATCTTTTCATCTGAAATGTACTAGATATGCCATTACCAGAGAGATTTCAGAGTGGAGCATTAGACTAAGAAAAGTAAAATATTTCACTTTGTGTATTTGATCTCTCTGGCAAAAGTTTATATAACATGTAGTTAGGCTTAAATTCCCAGTAGGTGGCGTTTCTAGAGCTTTCTTCAGTCCACTGCATCAGTCCATTCCATCAGTCACTGAGAAGCAAATCTAAGATCCTAGACCAAAAAAAAGTGTGTGTGGTGGGGGGAGGTACTCTTAATGTAGCTGCATTTTTCAATTTTAGTGAAAATGATTTGGCCTTTGCTTAACCAAAGTATCAATTATGCATCTTAAATATCATTTTATGTCTATAATCTCAAATCTCCTCAAGTTAACAGTGATTTCAAGGTGATGGGGCCACATGATACAAATGGTTCTTCATATGTATTCATTAACTTTCATTACTATTATAAAAATGCAAATATGAAATTCTTTCACCACTACTAACAATGTACACTGATGGAGAAATCATTTTGATCATTGATTCTGTCTAGCTTAATTTGAGAAAAGCAACCCTAAAATAGATGTTTACTCCAATCTTGTTAGTCCTAATAATGGAAAACTTAAATAAGAACATAAAAAATATGGCATTGATGTCAAAGAGAACATAAGGATATGGTTCCATATACAAAGCACCTACCATGTACTGGACACCATACATGATAGTTTATGTGCATTGTATCATTTAATGCTTAAAACAACTCTGAACGATGTATCATATTATCACCATTTTGAAGCTAAGGATATTCAAATTTAATAAGTTTGATTAACTTGTCTAACATTACACAACAGTAGCAGGCAATGAAATCCAGGTTTGGCTTTAAACCTCATAACTATCAACCATATAAGGAGATCCACCACTCCAAACTCTTCATGGAAAAGATGAGATCATTATGGAATATCCACAACAGATGATCAACTTCAGGTCACACAGCAAATAATTATTGTCAACTCCCCTAATTCTCTCTCTATAGCAAACATTTACCCAAGCTAATAATCTTTAATCTTAGCCTAAGTAATTTTATGAACCAATTCAGGATGATATATGTAAATATCTTAGCTCTATGGCTTAGCTGATTCTTAAAAAATTGAGTTCCTTCCCTGCACTAATCTCTTTGGTAACAATATGTTTAAAAAGCTATTAACTGTCATCATGTCACTATACAATCATTAAATGGTAACATTAATTATAGATCATATCCCTGATCTTACATAATATGCTAATATTATATGTTATAGAGAAAGTGTTTTTAATTGCTTAAATTCTCAGTATATACCTAACAGATTCTTCTTTGGTTGGTTACCATAGTGCTTTCAAGGCTGTTCTTAGGTTAGATGTCATCCTTGATCTTATCATAAAATTTTATTATTGATGTAAATTATGTTCTGGGTATCTTCATTTCATAAAAACATTCTTATGACTGTTAGACTGAATTGTCATGTAGGAAATAAACTTGCATCTTTTACAGCTCATTGTTTTCACTGATATTTTCATACCAAGCAAATTAATGATACTTTATATTTCTACCACAAAATAATAATCACAGAACTGTAGATCTCCAGGTAGCCTTAGAATTCAGTGAGCCCTAACTTCCTATTTTTTAATGAAGGAATGAGATCAAAAAGGGCTAAGTGGTCTGTTTGAGTCTTTGGAACCTAGATCTTTAGTCTTCTCTGTCAGAGTACTTTCCACCAGAATTTAGTTACAAGATCACAGTTTTCAATTCTGAAGCAAGGCTGTACATTATAATTCTAGGGTTTGTGAAAGTTTAGTGCCAATGGCACTACAATTTTAAAAGCAATTATGTATCCTGGCTCCAATATTGCAAGGTTAAGGTCTTCCTGACCTCTGAATCTATTGACATCTGAAGAAACATTTCCAGTGATAACATCTAAAACATATCTTTAGTTGCTTTATTCTCAGTCCTTGAAACATATTAGCGGGTCAAAAGTAAAAAAAAAAAAAAAATCCATTGACTATTCTAAAATGAAAGAACAACAATATGCTGCCTCTTAATTATGAAAGTAGAAAATCAAAGCACATATTGACAGCCTCAGGAAATTACACTATACTGGCCAGGGAACATACATTGCAAAACAATTTTAGTAATCATATCCGGCTATCTATCAGGAGGGCCAATGTCTTTTTGGTAATAATACTTCAAGAAATATTTTCTGTAAAAGAAAATTGTTTAATGACATTAAGGTATGATCAATTACTAGAGTTTTTTTACTTTACTACAATACAAACAAACTGCTACAAATTAGTGAAAAATCAGATCCCTATAGCTGGATAAAATGCTAAGTACCTCCCTTTTTGCTTATTTCCATCAGTGGCTAAATCATCTCAGCAATTTCTTCCTGCACTGAAGAGTTAATAGAGCAACTCATCTATTTCTTCTAGATTCTAGCTTTCTTTAGTTTTAAGGCATCAACATGTATCTACAATTAAAGTAAAACTGTTTAACAATATAAAGATTTATAAATCTAGGACTTATTTTAGGTAACTGTGTTGGTTTTAAATTATGGGTATATTTAAAATTTTTTTGATACTTGTCCCTTCAAAAGGTGGTGCCTACTTCTGCTCCTCTTCAGAGTAGCCCATACCTAGGGACTCATTTCTAATAAATAGAATGTGACAAAAGTGACAGATAATCTCTGAGACTAGGTCATAAAATAAATTGTCATTTCCTCCTTGTTCTCTTCCTCTGGGATCACCAGCACTGAGAGACGTCAGCTTCCATATCAGTCCTATGGAGGGGTTCATGTTCATCTGGCCAATTATGTAAAATTTATTCTGTTTTGTTTAATCATTTATCCACTTCGTATTTATTATGTATGTGTTATATGCAAAGCATTCATTTATTCAAATAACCACGAATGCCATTAAAGGGCTTTAAGCAAGAAGGTAACACAATGTGAATTGGATATGGAGGAGGGTGATCTTTTTATAAGGTAAGTTGGTCTATGTCATCATCCTCCTTAGACTCCTTCAAGGATTATCACTGCATTCAGAATGAGTTACAAACTCCTTAAGCTGGTTTACACATCCACACATGATCTTGCCTCTGCCTACCTGTTTGGTCTCTTTTCAAACAATTATCATCGTCAGGCACTATAGGGATATACCAGCCATTTTATTTTCCTTAAACAAGACAAGCTACATCCTAAACTGGCTCTTTCTTCTCATCTTTCTTCTTCTTCTGTCATTTAGGTACCAGATTAAATGTCTTCTCTTTAGGAGGACTCTTCTGACTCCAAAATCTCATGAAGTCACCCATTCCCTTTTATATAACCCTATCCCCATTCTTTTCATAGTGCTTATTGCTACGGAATATTTTATCTATTTGTTTATTATTTATCTTTCCCTATCTAAATACAAGATCCAGCCTAGTAGAGCATTTAATTATTATTTTCGCTATTGTGCTCTAGGATTCAGAGCAATAAGTCCAAAGTTACTGCTCAACAGTTGCTTAATGAATGAATATATTTAAAAAATGAATGCATGGTTGGTTGAGAAAAAGAGAGGGGGTAGCAGGGTCCAAGCAACCCCTGGAAGCTACAAGGCCCCTCGCAAAGCTAGGAGCATTCATATACCCCACCTGGGGGACCAGAGCCTACCATGGGCACAATATATTACCTTGGTAACTGGCTCCTCCACACAGACTACATTCAGTGACAGTGGGAACAGTCTTATAGCTAAATATAGTGCCTCCCATCTAAGCTATTAGGAAGTGGTGGATTCATACCCACAAGTACAATCCCCCAGTTTGGAGATTAAGCTGGGGGACCAAAATCACTACACTCCATTGGAAAGAGGTGAAGACAACAGGTCAAAGGTAACCCAAGAGGTTAATCAAACCTGCTAAAATGCCCCAAAGGCGATTCAGGACCAGCACTCCTCCCCCTGGTATAGTCAGTGATCAATATCTAGGGACTCAAAGACAGGCCATAAACCAGCCCTAGCACCCCAGCTCTCGACCAAGAGACTAGATGAGAAGGAATCAGTGGAAAAACTTCAGAAACATGAAAAAGCAGAGCTAAAAGATGTCCCCAAAAGAAATCAATAACTCTTCACCAGTGGACACCAACCTAAACAAAATGGTTAAAGTGACAGATGAAGAATTTTGAACATGAATTGTAAGAAAGTTCAATGAAATACAAGAGAAAATAGAAATCCAACAAAAAGGAGCCACAAAAGCAATGCAGGAAATGAATGAAAAATTCTCTAAAGAAATCAGAGTGTTAAAGAGAAAACAAACAGAAATTCTGGAAACGAAAATTTCATTCGAGGAAGTACAAAACACAGTGAAAAGCCTTAAGAATAGGCTGGATCACGCAGAAGAAAGAATCTCAGAGCTTGAAGATAACATCTTGAGCTAAACAAATCAAAGAGAAAGAACAGAAAAACAGGAGGAAAGAACAAAGCCTAAAAGAAATGTGGGATTACATAAAGAGGCCAAACATAAGAATCATAGGCATCCCTGAGGGTGATTTCAGGTTTTATTTACATTAGCTCATCTAATCCTAAAACTTCACTTTAACAAGCACTGTTTCTATTTCTTTTTACAATTCAAGAAACTGAACCACCGACAGCTTCAATAGCATGCCTAAAGAAATACAGCTAATAATTGGTGAATTTATGATTCAAACTCAGTCTGATTTCATAGCCTACATTTATATGCATGATGCTGAAAAAAGAAAGGTGAGGTAAGGAATAAGCCTGGGTTCCTCTAATATTAGGGATGAATAGTAGAGGACTATTAAGAAAGTCAAAAAGCAGAGAGGAAAATTAGGTAGAAAAAAAAAGAGAGAGAATGTGTCTTCTCAACAACTTAGAGAAGAGAATACTTCCATAATAAAAAAGGGGCTTATTTGAGTCAGATGTTTCTGACATCTGGAAAAGAGAAGGATAGAAAAATCTCCATGGATTTTCAAAATACAAACAGGTGAGAGTAGTTCCCTTTAAGAGAAGTCTTTTGTGATGTAGAATAGATGAAAACCCAAAGGAGAACATTAAGTTGAGGGCAGAAAGTGAAGAAGACAAGAGTGAGACTTTTTGTATACATCAACAAAATTATACATTATGACCAAGTAGGATTTATCCCTGGCATGCAGGCCTGGTTTAACATATGCAAACCAATCAATGTGATACATTACATTAACAGAATGAAAGACAAAAATCACAAAATCATCTCAATTGACATGTAAAAAGCATTGGACAAAATCTGACATCCTTTCTTGATAAAAATTATCAACAATTTAGGTACAGAAGGAAAGATCCTCAACACAATAAAGGACATTTATGAAAAACCTACACCTAACATTATAATCAGTGAGGACTAACTGAAAGCTTTCCCACTAAGAACAAGTATGAAATAAGGATGCCTGCTCTAACCACTTCTCTTCAATACAGCACTGGAAGTGCTATTATAGAGAAATTAGATAAAAAGAGAGAGAGAGAAATGAAAGTTATCAAAATTAGAAAAGAAGTAAAATCATCTCTATTTGTGGATAACATGATCCCTATATGTAAAAAAAAAAAAAAAGAATCCACAAAAAAATCTGATAGAACCAATAAATAAATAAATTTAGTAAAATCGAAGGACATAAAATCAACATACAAATATCAGTAACATTTTATATGTAAATAATAACAGAAAAATAAATGGGGAATGCAATCCCATTCACCATAGCATAAAAAAAAAAAATACTTAGGAATAAATTTAACCAAGGAAGTGAAAGATCTGTATACTAAAAACTATGAAAAATTGAAGAAGACACAAATAAATGGAAGGATATCCCATGCTAATAATCAAAATTATATATATTGATAAAATGCCCATTACTACTCAAAGCAATATACAGATCAATGCAATCCCTATCAAAATCTGAATAGCATTCTTCACAGAAAGAAAAAAATAATTCTAAAATTTATATGGAAGCATAGAAACCCCCAAATAGCCAAAACAATACTGAGGGAAAAAAAGCTTCACAAAATCAGAGGTATCACAGTTCCTGATTTAAAATTATTCTTCAAAGCTATATTAATCAAAACAGTATGTTACTGGCATAAAAGAGAAACATAGACTAGCGGAACAGAATAGAGAGCAAAGAAATACATCTAAGTATATAAGGTTAACTAATTTTTGACTAGGGCACCAAGAGGAAACAATCGGGAGGATAATTTCTTCAATAAATGGTGCTAAGAAAACTGTACTTCCACATGCAAAAGAATAAAATTTGTCCCTCATCCTACACCACACACAAAACTCAGAATAGATAAAAGACCTAAATGTAAGACCAGAAGCTGTGAAACTCTCAGACGAGAACACAGGGGAAAAGCTCCTGCACATTGTCCTTAGCAATGGTTTTTGGCACATCACACCAAAAGCTCAGGCCACAAAAATGTAAATAAATAAACATAACAATAGCAAATTAAAAAGCTTCTGCACAGCAAAGGAAATAATTAGCAAATTGAAATGGCAGCCTATGGATTGGGAAAAATATTTGCAAATCTGATATATATCTGATGAGGGGTTAATATCCAAACTTCACAAAGAAGCCATACGACTTAACAGTAGAAAAGCAAATAACCTGATTAAAAAATGAACAAGAGACCTGAATATACATTTCTCCAGGAAGATGTGAAAATTACCAACAGATATATAAAAAGGTGCTCAATATCATTAATCATTAGAGAAGTGCAAATCAAAACCACTATGGGATACGACTTCACAACATTAGGATGGCTACTGACAAAAAGTCAAGAGATTACAAGTGTTGGCAAGGGTGTGGAGAATAGAAAACTCTTGTACATTGTTAACGGGAATGTAGATGGGTACAACCATTATGAAAAGCAGTATGGCGGTTTCTAAAGAAATTAAAAATAGAACTACCATATGACCCAGAAATCTTTCTTCTGGGCATATACCCCCCAAAATGAAATCACTACCTTGTAAAGCTATCTGCATCCCATGTTCATTGCAGCATTATTCATAATAGCTAAGATATGGAAACAACCTAAGTGTCTGTTGATGAACAAATGGATAAAGAAACTGCAATATATATATATACACAACGGTGTGTTCTTCAACTCCCCAAAAAGATGAGATCTTGCCATTTGCCACAACACAAATGAGCTTGGAGGACATTATGCTAAGAGAAATAAGCTAGACATAGAAAGAAAAAAATTGCATCATTTCACTTATATGGAGAACTAAAAAAACTCAAATATACAGAGATAGAGAACAAAACAGTAGTTACTAGGGATGAGGGCATGGGGAGCAAGGACAAAATGGGGAGATGTAGGTCAGAGGATACAAAGTAGCAGATATGCAGGATGAACAAGTCTAGAGATGTAATGTACCATATGAGGGCTATAGGTAATAAAATTTTGCTGTATTTGAGATTTATGCTAAATAAGTACATTTTAGAAAACTCTCACCACAAAAACAGAGTAACTATGTGAAATAGTGGGTATGTTAATTTGCTTCACTATGTTAACTTGTTAATTATTTATATGCATCCCATAAAATGTTGCATACCTTAAATACACAATAAAATTTATTTAAAAATTAAATATATAGTACTTTCCATGCTGATATAATGATAGCAATTATATTAGGAGTTCCTTGAGATCAAAGTACAAACCTAGGAAAATATCGATCACGTCTGTGTTTTAAGTTTATAATTATATCTTAACCCTGCAGGAACCTGTAGCCTCCTCACCTTCTCCCAGCACATAATGGTCTCTGGATGAAAGTATTTAACCTACAAAAAAATAGCTTGTGGACATGTGAAAAAAAAACATTGCCCAGCTCATTCAATTCTTTTTAAAGAATGGAAAGTTGCAATGGTTAAATGTTAAATAATAATAGTAGCACCAAAATGAATGTAAAAATGTGCTTTCTAATCCTGGTCCCATAGAATATTCAAGAAACACCTCTCAAGCTGGAGTTGCTTTGTTTCTCTTTTAGAACACAGGAATACTGTGCTTTAACCTACTAAAATAAAACAAATCAAAAAAAAAGAAAAAAAAAAGGAAAGTAGTGATTAAAAAGAAAAAGACATGATTCTTATCTTACCGCATGCGTGACTGAACTGTACTATCTTGGATCCCCTGAAAGCCAGAGAAAGAAAACTGTTCGATTTAGAAAACAACAGCTAATGTTGGAAAAGACCTTTGAGGGTGGGTAACTTATAGTTCCTATCACAACACAGTTGTAGGGTCTGTCAGATTCTGACAATGCCAAAACAACTAACAACAACAACAAAAACTCACCAAATCTGGCAATGGTGGGCACCATATTTTTATATGGAAGCCAGAAACATATTCTATAAAATATATATTTAAAATAGATTTTTGTTATTGGTCTCCAATCTGCTAAGTCTTATCTAGGAAAAAAATACGTTTTGTATACATAGTGACAAGCCAATTAGGAGGTATTTTTCTTACTCAAATTGTCTGATGAATCAGGAATCATGTAGAATACAACTTGAAGAACTAGGCTAACTATATGTATTATTCAGTGCCTTGATTGAGAATACTAAATCTAAAACAAGAAGTTAAAAATAAATGTTAATGTCTTCTTAAAACAAATCAAGAATGGCAATATGGGTAGAGCTTGTTGGAGCCCAAAGGCAGATTGGTGCTTCAAATATGTTGCTAGTACTTATGCTGGTTGTGTTGATGTCACTGCCACCTGCATATGTCTGTTTATGCCACTGTGCCCATGTACTGTGTGTCTGCCCTGTACTTTTGGAATAAATTGCTCTATTTCCTGAAGCAACCATTACATAGCAAATGATTGCTCAATATATCACTAAGGCCCAAAGAAAGAATATGCATACAACTCAAAGCCATCTGTTATTCCAAATGCTGTTTATTGAGTAAATAAGGATTGGTTTAATCTGTGGACATTTATAAGCTGATCAGGTGAAAGAAAGCAATGCTGAACATAAAAATTGAACATTCTCAAATTGCTGTGGATCATTCATGAAGGGGGTCACTAAACTCAGAGCTCTTTCAGGTCATGTCTTAATCATTAGTTTATATCCAGGTCAATGAACACTTTATATGTTGCATATACAACAAATACCACATTCATGTAATACTTCAAGTATGGATGACAGTCGTGGCAACAGCAGCGACGACAATAATTATCATATGCTGAGGGCTTAGATGCCTTACTAACACATTTATATGTTATTTCATTTAATCTTCAAAGTTATATTAGGAAGAAGATATCACTACCCTTATTTTAGAGATGAGACTTAGAGAGATTGAGAAATACACCCAAGAAGCAGTAAATGGCAGTGACAATAGAAGAAATGGTGGCTAAAATGCTGCTAGTCATAAAAATTATATGCTGGGACTCACTTAGAATCCCTGGAGAAAATATTAAGCTAAAATTTTAAAAAAATATGCCCTTATGGTTTTGTTGTTTTGTTTGCTAATTTGTTTATTGTAATGAGAGGAGTAAACAAGTGAAAGCAAATGTTCTGGCCAATATCTATAGCTACAAAAATATTGTTTGATTTTTCATGACATTGTCCATATATTTTGGAATTATTTTGATCATTTATAGTGGCAGAGGTTCACCACAAGTAGGCCTAGAAAGACACTATTGTATGGAGACCATAGAGAAAAGAAACAGAACAGACAGGAAAATAATGTTTAGTGGAAAACGCTGGGCATGGTTTCTGACATATGGAACTTACTCAAAGCAAATGTTAACAAATCAGAAACCTTGTTAAGTTTTTGAAGAAAATATAGCATCCAAGAAACTGGCTTTAAAAAAGGATGTGAAAGCTTTGACAATCACTTAAAACAATTCCTGGATCCTTAACCTTCTAAGAGGAGAGATAAGGCTTCAAAAACATATTTTGGATGTGGCTAAGAACAATAATGGACAAGGAGGAGCATCCTATAGGTCTTCTCAAGGAAAATATGGAGAAAAAGTAACAAGGGAGGTCCTCCCAGATAGCTGACTCAGAGTTTAGTCAAGGGGCCTACTCAACTCAGGAAAAAAGGATTTTCACTGGCAGGATTTTGAATAACTGCAGACCAGTAACTTTTCTTTTACTTTCAGAATAAGGTCATTTTGTGATTATGCTCTCCTGTTTTCATCCTTAAATAAGTAAGTGGTGATGGGAGGAGGGTGTGCAAATAATGTATCTCTTTTGACAATGGATCTTTAGACCAGAAGAAGTCATATCCAGACTTAATTGAGAAGAATGAACATCACCTAAAGATCCTAGAAGTTGAGCTGTGTGCCATGATCAATGGAATTTTGTGGTTGACAGCTTTGGGAAACAATGAAAGTGTTCTATATATATGAGGAATAATGAAAAAGATATTGGCAACCAGGAAGGACTAGCTGGCTACTCACCAATTATATTGCCTGTTTGGGAGAACACATTAAGACATATGCCAGCCATTTTTGCAGCGAGGTTGTGACCTTGTGATTAGTTTAGGAAAATAAAAAGCAGGAAGAAATAAGGCACTTGTATTTCTAAAAGGAAACCATTCTTCTGTCTTGCCATAAGAAAATGACTTCAAGATAGTAAAGCCACACTGTAGAAGGAGCCCAGGTCATCATTACCCCTTCAAAAAGAGGCTTCCAGGAGACCCATGCTATCCACAACTAATTATGACATGAGGAAAAAGATTTATTAACACACTTAAAGCCCTTTGATTTAGGAGAGGTTTGTATGGAAGCTAGAAGTATTAATATTACCCTGTCTAATATGCAACTCATATACCCCTATATATCTTACTCAAATCTTGCTTATTTGCTCGTGGTTTTTAGCAATGCTAACTCCTAATGTTATACAGGGAAATGGTGTCAGATCTATACAAAACACAGTGGATGAGATAGCATCACCTTGTAGAATCTGCAGTGACAGGATATTGGCATTTTCCTTTTCTCACTGGAAAATTCTGATAAATTCAAGCTATCCTCTCTCCTTCCTTCCTGTCCTACACACACACACACACACACACACACACACAGAGAGAGAGAGAGAGAGAGAGAGAGAGAGAGAGAGAGAGAGAGAGAGACAGAGAGACAGAGAGAAGGCATGCTGTTCATTCTTTGAGGTATTCTCATCTAGTGGTAAGGATGTAAAATACCACTATTTACGCTTGATGAGTTGCTCACACAGCAAGAGCATATCTCAAAAATTCAGCCACCCAGAAATCACAAAATGATCACACCTCCATTTGGTAATATAAAATAGCAGAGGAAAATAAGGCCATTAAATGAATTTTATCTACTTCATATGAATATAAAAATATGAGCCACAAAGCTGGGCATATCTCTGAGTAAGCTAGAGGAGCTTGGGCTGATTCCTGATATGAGTCTAATGATGAGTCAATGGCCAAGCTATTTATAACAGAGTCAGTCCCAGCAAGAGATAAGAGCCTGTGCAAAGCTTCATTAAAACTGGAGTTTCTGCTGGCAGCTCCCATACTAAAGAAACACTTGTGATACCATCAGTGTAGCAGTCCCGTCTAATAAACCAACAAACTCTTCACGTTCTTTCAGCATCGGTCTATGGAATGAGAATATTAACATAGTTACATAAACTAGCCTGCAATTTTGGAAGCTACATAAAACAGAATTATCAAAGATTTTTGTCTTTGGGTATATGATTTCAAACATCATAAGCAGAGAGTTCTTTTAAAAAGACAAGAAAACTGGATTGAGTTAATGTAGCATGTTATAAACATAAAGTTGATTAAATACAGAAAAATAACCTTCCAAGTGCACAAATATCGTAAGGAACATCATAAAGAAAATTGAATATGCAGTATGCATTTTTATAGTCATACTGCAAAAAATTTCATTTGATAATTTGAAAACTATACTTTTGGGGACTGGGTAAATTGATTTACACAAGCCTAATACAGACATGAAGAATATAAACAATTGGCCTTCATTTTGCATACAGAGAGATGGCCAAACAATTTTTACTATAAGCAATTCTGTCTCACCCAGGTAATTAAGAGAACTGACTACATCAAGATCACTGGGCTCCTCCTTTTCATGCAACTTTACCATATAGCTTGAATCAATTATACTATTTTGAGGGTTGCTAGAATCTCCATTTTTAACAGTCTGCACAGATGATTCTTAAGGACACTGGAACTAGTGAACTAAAACAGAGATTCTCAAACTTTAAGGAGAGTTTGTTGAAACTCATTGTTGTGCTCTGCCATCAGTGTTTCTCATTCAGTAAGTTTTGGGTAAGGCTTGAAAATCAATATTTCTAACAAGTCCCCCGGTGATGCTGATGCTGTTAGTCTAGCAATCACACTTTGAGAGCCACCACATTAGAATACTGGATTATGAATGAGAATATGTGACAAATGGCCTAATTTAGTCAACATCAAAAACCATAAGCTAGTGATTTTTCTAACTTTCCAGTTGTCTTCCCTAAAATTAGTAGGATCTTGATCATTTGCATAAAAATTACATTAGAAGCTTATCTGGAACCTTTCAGTTTTGAGGTTATAAATACCTTATAAGGTTTTTATGGTGGTTAAAGATAAGAAATGTAAAGCATTTGGCCTGACATATAGCTGGCATATATTAAATTGAAAAATATTGAGATAACATGGAAAATGAAAATGCACAGATGTGCAGTATCACTTAGTCTCATCAAGATGCCTAATCCATGTTTCATCTTTACAACACTGGAGATGGGGATCTGATGCTAATACTCTCATCTTAAATAATGGGGCAATGAGTCACTCCTTAAAAATCTCATCTCCTCAGGTTAGAGAATTATCTAAGCCATTCTGGGAATGGGCTTCAGGTCTTTTGTAGCTCAGAACTGAGCTCTCTTAGCCTTTCTCGTCTTACAAAATGTGGAATACAGACAATTTTATAGATTCTCAAGATTTACAAGGCCAGTGTTTCTAGTTTGAAAAACCCATAATTTATATTTATGGTGGGCTCACATTTCCTTAGCCAACTCTCACCTGCTTCTAAGGTGAACCTCAATGTCATGTGGTGTAAAAGACTATTCAGAATAGCTCACTGAAATGGGCAGATTGGCCTGATAATTTCTCCTGAAGTTGCCTCTCAAGGAAAATTAACTGATCTTGTCTATCAACAGTTGCAAAGAAAGATAATAAATAACCAGCTGTTTTGGAGGCCCCTCTCTCCTACTTTAAAAGCACAATTTCAAAGAAAAAAAAAAGTTAATAAAAACAAAGAAGGAAGCATTTTCAATATTCGTTATGGGTTATTTAAGTGGCTATTTTAAATCCTTTTCACCTCATGACAGGATGAAAAGTTAAGAAAGACACTGATAAAAACAGGAAGTGAATAATAAAGAAGTCAATGGCAGGTTTTAATAAAACTCCTCTGTGCCAAGACAGAGTGAAGCTAGGGAGAGTAAAGGGATACTAGCTTCATAGCCTTTTTAGACATACTTTTTGAATTCACAGAGCCACAGAATGTGAAGGAAGTGAGTGACCTCTCCCCAGGTTGGCCAAAGCAAGAATATGGCTGTTGAAGGAATCTCAATACAATGAAAGCATTTGAGGAGAGCATTTTTGTCACTATGGAGGATGAAAAAGTGCACCTGGCTTCTGAGCTACAGTTATATTTTTTTATCATTATGAAAAGCTTTTTAAGATTAAAGGAAATCATCTAAGATTTTTATCTGTAAGAAGGTAGAGGAGGAAGTAGGACACAAAAAAGTACAGCAAGCGAACAAAAATAGCAACACTGAATAAAACCAGATGAAGCCTGAAGTACGAACATATTATTTATTCATTTCACAGTCCCTGGAATCAAACAAGAATTACATGTTCTGAATACGTCAAATATTAGACTTTTCCAGGGATTGCAAAAAATACAAAGAAGAAAAGCAGAGGCAATGATCACACTATATCCTAAGATGGAACTTATTCTTGCTCTCACAGACACAAGTGTTCTGACTAACATCCCCCAAATTTTACTCATTCTCAACATTTTCTCTGCTGTAAGAAATCTCATGCGCTACAATTATCTACTCTGGTCTCTAGGTAGCTCAGGAGACAGTAATCATTTTATCAAGATTAGCCATTAATATCATTTTGCTTAGATTATTTTATTAAGCCCCACTGATTTTTGAGATGATCATATAATTATCCCCATTTTTCAGATGAAGTAATGGAAGTTATTTGACCAGAGGACACAGTAGGTGCTACAGCAAGAATCTGAGCACTCGAGTCGAGTGCAGGGCCCCTGCTGTAAGTGGTGAGCTGCACTGCCTCCTGGGGAAGCACCAGTGGGACTCTGATTATTTCTCAAGGTAAAGCAGGGGGGCACCAGTACCCACAAGGTCAACTGAACTGAACAATTGAATAGGCTTTGACATTGGCCCCAGGCTTTTGGGTAGCTGCCAAGCTGTGCTAGGGAAGAGATGGAAAGTGAAGAGAAAGCATGGGTATGGCATACATCTGTAAATTTCATCTCAGTGGAAGCCTCTTTCTGTTTTTAAGAATCTACTCTTATCCCATTCTGAGTTTAAAACTAGTATTCATACTTTTAAAACAGCAATGTTACTTAAAGACTCAGTATTTTAAATGAGAACTGCTCTTCAACCGTAACAATTATATAGCCGACACTATGTGCCAAATACTGTTTAATGCTCACAGCAACTGTATTAACACAATCTTCATTTTCCAGATAAGGCAAAGGAGTCACAGGTTAAATAATATTCCCAAGGTTGCACAAATAGTAAGTAGCAGAGCTGGAAAAAGAATCTGGGCTGTCTGGTGCTAGAATCTCCTTGTTTACCATTATATTTCATTACACATTAAAAAAGAAAAAGAAATAAAATGAACCACAGTGGTATTTACTCTCTCCTCACACTACTGTGAGCAAGGAGAAATATGAACTTCTTTAGGTAGTCTAAAATTTTCATTTCAAAAGTGAAGTTTCTTCAACCCACAGGCCCTCAAAATTTGTGATGAGTAATTAAAATTTTCAGTACTCTAAAGTCAAATGAGAACAGGAGATGGTTTATAGCACAGGGAGGTGCTGCTAGGAGACACCAGGTAGGGTACATTTATGGTGGTGATGCTGGTAGCAAAGCAGTTAATTGGATTTGACTACTAGTACAATCAAGACCATCTCAACCATGATAGTGTAGAATGGTCTCCTGGTCCAGAAAATTGTGGTATGGGCAGCACCAATGAAGCTCTTATTGATCAGGTCCTTCAAACTTTGTTGTTCTGTGACAACTGAACTCTTAAAAACATCAGCTCTAATCTTCTAGAATAATCCATATGGGGGGAATGCAAATAAATGCACAAGTATGAATTTCCACCTTCCCTATACTATTTTTCATTGCCTGGGTTGCATATTATATTGATACGCCATCATTTCAGAGCACTGATGGTGGAAGTGTAAGTAAATTACATTACAAATAACCCAGGGACATGGAGATAAAAAGATGGAACCCTAACCATCTCTCTATCTTCACAGCATTTTAGAAATAATTACTGTAGAAACTGAGAAGCAGATTATAGAGAGAGTTTATACAAATCTAGAGTCTAGAAATATATACATCTATTATAGAGTAAATGCAGAAATTGTCCCATTTGAAAATAAACACGTATCTCAAGGGACCTATGAACACTGCATGTAATTTAATCATTTCTTACAGTCATTTTAAGTATTCACTATATTAAACTATAAAACAAGAGGTCCTTAAAGGATGTTTCACTACAGAACATAAAAAATATTTCTTAAGAAAAACTTCCATATTTAATATCTCCAATTCAAAAATGGTCATGTGTTGGATAAATCAAAGAAAGGTATTTTGATGTGGCCCTGATGTAACTTTAGGTTGAAATTATAATTATGAAGAAACAACCATCAAAGAAAATGAGACTACACATTCTATGACACTGTTGACACCAAATTATCCAGTCTGATAAGTTTTAGATTTCTCTGCCTGTTCTTTCTTGTTTTATCTTTTTGACAAGATCATAAAGTAGAAAGTGTCTTAAAAGGACTACAACAATATGTGAGCAAGTAGTGAATATTGCTGTTCAGTATTTTAATTTTTCCACTGTCATTTTTACTAAAGAAAATTTACCAAAATATTTAATAATCTTACAAAATAAATCTTTTACCAAAAAATCAGTTAAACCTTATAAAAAAACAACTGGGATTTTAGTTTAGGGAACTATATCTAGTTCAACTGGCAAAATGTTATTATTTACTTTTATACATTTGGTACATTTATAGAAATAAACACTTAAAGAACTTTTCTCAATCTGAGCTAAAGAAAGATGACATGGGAAAAGCTAAAAGCACATGAGAACTTTGCAGGATGACTTGACAGTGATGGTCAAGTGGAAATGAGCAGGAATTCAGGAGCCTGGAGTCTGCCACATTCTCTTTCCTTGGACAGTATTCTCATCAGGACTAATTAGATCAATGTATATTAGCACAAGTTATGGGGTCTTTATACACACACGTATATATATACATACACGTCATGTAGTAGAGAAACTGTGGCCTCGGGGCCACATATGGACTTCTGGATCCTTGAGTGCAGCCTTTTGACTGAATCCAAATTTTATAGAGCAAATTCTTTTAATAAGAGGATTTGTTCTGTGAAGTTTGGATTCAGGTGAGAGGCCACACTTGGTGATCTGGAGAGCCACATGTGGCATTGAGGCTGCAGGTTCCCCACCCCTGGAAAAAGTGTACTTACACAAACCTAGCTCGTATACCCTACTACACATCTAGGCTATATGATATGGCCTATTGCTTTCAGGCTACAAATCTGTATAGCATGTTACTGTACTGAAAATTACTGGCAATTGTGACATAATGGTAAATATTTGTGTATCTAAACATATCTAAATAGTCAAAAGGTACACTAAAAATACAGTATAAAAGATTTTCAAAAATGGTCTGCCTGTGTAGGGCACTTATCATGAATGGAGCTTACAAAACTAGAAGTTGCTCTGGGTAAGCTGGTGAGTTAATGGTGAGTAAACGTGAAGGCCTAGGAAATTACTATATACTATTATAGACTTTATGAACTCTGTACACTTCACCACACCAAATTATACAAAATTGTTTTTTCTTTCTTCAATAGCACATTAACCTTAGCTTACTATAATTTTTTACTTTGTAAACTTTTTAATTTTTTTTAATATCTTGACTCTTTTGTAGTAACACTTTAAAAGACATTGTACAACTGTATGAAAGTATTTTCTCTCTTTATATCCTTATTCTATAAGCTTTCTCCTATTTTTAAGACTTTTTGACCTTTAAAAATTTTTTTGCTAAAAACTAAGATCTGTGCACACACATTACTTGGGCCTACACAGGGTCAGGATCATCAATATCATTTTTCCACTGCCACATCTGGTCCCACTGCAAGGTCTTCAGGGGCAATAGCACACATGGAGACATCATCTTCTATGATATAACAATGTTTTTCTGAAATACCTCCTGAAAAACCTGCCTTAGTCTGTTGTACTACTAGCTTTTTTTTTTATAAGTAGAAGGAGGACACTGTAAAGTAAACATAAAAAGTAGAGTGTAGTAAATCATAAACCAGTAACATAGTTGTTTATTATCAAGTACTCTGTACTGTACATAATTCTATGTGCTATGCTTTTATATGATTGGCAGTGCAGTAGGTTTGGTTACAACAGCATCACCACAATCACATGAGTAATACATTGTGTTATGACTAGGCAATAGGAATTTTTCGGCTGCATTATAATCTTATAGTCCACCATCATACATGTGGTTCATCATTACTGAAATGTCATTATGCAGGGTCTGACTATATACATATACACATGTCCATCATAAAGACATTATTTTATGCTTGAACCTAATATATAACCAGAGAAAAAAGTGCCAGACACAATAACTAATATATAATAGGTACTAATTATGCTTTTTGTTTTGGTTTTATTTGTAAGTAATGTAACTATAATTCAACATAGCTCTATAAAATGGACAATATTAGCTTCAGTACGATTGGTTCTAGAGATGAAAACATTGCTTTTAAGGCCCCCTTCCTCTTTCTCTCTACTAACCAAGTTTGCTTGCCTTGCTGTGTTGGCATCATCATGTAAATATATTCTTCCATGTGGCTGGGGAGAGCGCTGCAGATAGCTTCAGGTTTACACAGACCCTATTGTTCATGATTCCAGAAGAAGATAAATCTTCTTTCTCCTGAGGCTTATGTGTCAAATCCCAACTAGAGTTCTGACTTCACCTGCTGGATGGAGTTGCATGGCCATTTCTTAAACAATCACCATGGCCCGCAGTGCAAAATATTCTAAACTAGAAGCCTGACCTTATAGCCAGAACAGAGTCATATTGTGATTTCAATTCCAGAGAGCCAATGTGTTGGAGATGAAGTGATTTCCCAAAGGAACCAATGGGCAAAACTTGCAGAATTATACATGAGAGTTATTTGTAATTATACCCAACCCACATCAAATTGAATATGAAAGTGGAACTTAGATGTTTTCACACGTGTGAGCCTCTTAATATTTATTTCCTGCATCATGTTTCTCAGGAAACTACTAGAGGATGTGTTCTAGATAAAAGAATGAGTAAATGGGGGGGGAGGAAGGGATGGAGGTATGACTACACGGCGAGTGCTAGGCGCACTGACTGGGGAATGGACACGCTTGAGGCTCTGACTCAGGGGGATGGGCGGGACATGGGCAATGTATATAACCTGAGCTTTTGTACCCCCATGATGAGCTGAAATAAAAAAAAAAAGAAATTCGAAAAAGACCCCGAAAAAGAGAAAAAAGAATGAGTAAATCAAGATTTGAAAAAAAAATCACATGAGGAAACAGGAGGTCCAATAAGAGAAAAGTCAAGAGAATCTCCAAGATGTTGACACAGGATAATCCCATGGTAAATTCTACATAACTATCTTAGAAAGGTTGGATAAAAGACTAAGCATTATGAAGTAAATTGGTAACTACACAATGTATATAATGAACTTGAAAAGAAATTTACAATTCTGTCAGAAATCTTTGACTAAATTAAAAAATGCACAGAAAATTACACAAATGAAAAATGAGATAATTAACACATATAGGAAAAACAACCAATGTCCATGATGAGGCAGAATAATTTTGAACACTTTGCTATGAATTGTGGCTTATACTGTCTTTAGTTTTTGTGTCCTGGTGGGATTTGTGCAAAATTTCACAAGGGGATAGGGATGATGATTAGATATTAAATTGAAATAATAAATAAAAGCATTAATGCACTAAAAATGTAGATTACTCACTGAAAATGAAAAAAAAATCCTGATCTCTGTTTGAGTGTTTAATTAAAGAATTCTTCTCTATATGGAGAGAGTCTTTCCATAACCTCAGCGCAGTGGTTGAAAAAACATTGGTTTCCATAATAGTTACTGGGTCAGCCCTGTGTTAATGGAAGAATTGACCATAAGGCAATAGCCACTCTCAAAGTTAGCAAAGTGAGCCAGCATCACCTATAAAGATGGCAGGAGGCAAGACCAAGGCCACAGGGAAGTGAAGGACAGCTAGCACCAGTGCAGTCAGAGAACGTCAGTTGCTGTGGTGAGAATGTTTTAGTAACTCAGAGACTCCAAGCAAAAGAAGGAGGGAAATATAAGAAAGTGCTGGGGTAGCCTCTGAGATAAGGGCCACTTTTAGGGTACTTTTATTATAACCCATATCCTTGAGCTTTTCTTTTTATTAGTTGGGTCACACTGGGAAATGTAGATAAAACAATTATTATAGAGAAATATCATGACGTGCATTCTGCATATATAACAGTATTCATCTATCTGGGGATATGAAGATATATCTGTACATCGTTTATGGATTTGACTTACAAGGGGTATAACTTTCTCTATAGCTAACTTTATGTCTCTACATATTCAAATTCATACTTGTTCAATATTGGCCATGGAAAAAAATAATTTAAAAATTCTCACGTCCTAAGGTCTCCATGATTTATTTATTGTGCATCAGTGGAATCATTGATGAGAGAGATGTTAGAGATCATTCATAACCACTGTTGTCAGAAAATAAAAGAAGAAACCTTTAAGATAATATTAAAAATGGCATATATAAACACTGAAGAGTGAAAAATTTGCCATTGAAAATGACTTTTTAAAAAACAGAGTAGAGGGGAAAATATTTTTAAAAAACATAAGCAATTATGCTTCTAAAAACTTAAATGTATGTGTGTATGTTTAATGTGCAATCTTAGGCACTCGTTATCTTCCATTCATACAGTTTCCTGTAACTGACGCTGTATATTCACTGAAAAAGCTGACATTACTGCATAGTCGGCTTGAAATTTTCAGTGCACCACAGTGTAAAACCTTAAAGCTGAGCTCCGTTTCCACAGCAACCACAGTTTAGCTCCTCAAGCATCGTTAGACCTTTTCTGTGGTCTTAGACTACATGTACACAGTGAGGCTTGCTGATGTTTGATGCACCATTTATAAGTTTTATTGGTTATATAAGCCTAAGCCTGTGGGGTTTTTTTCCTGCATTTGAAAACTCAATGACAATTTTGCATAGGAATAGCTGTTGTGGTACAAATTGAAAAAAAAAAAAAAAGTATAATTGTGAGCAATTGGGCATTCAGATATATTTTCTATAAAACTGATGACTAATTCACTCAAAAAGATAAGGATTTGACAATTCATCTACGAAAACAAGTCTGACCTAATTTTGAGGGCCTTCTTCTTCACATACAAATGCATACGCATATCCTGGAGTAACTAAGGTTTTTCCTGAGCCACTGATGCTCTATTTCCAGTGGATAATCTTAGCTATTGCTGTGTGATGGCCGTCTCATGAATCTTCTAGACTAAATGGCTCTTGTGCACTGTGGATCATGGCCTTTTAATCACTCGTCTCTAACTCGCTAAGTCTCCTGGCTTCGTATAAAATGAATCAACCTGAGTCTATCCCACTTAAAATGTTACTTCTTTCTCTGAAGAAAAAAATGCCAATTTTTCTAATCATAAGAAATCCCTGCCTCCCCACTGTTACAGAAACAGAAACAACTAAATTGAACTCTTGACAGAGCTTTATTATAGGCATGGAAATATTCACACAGGACCAGTCAAGAAAAGGTAAACATTAGGTTATTTACCAAAATATCAGATCGGTTGCTTCCTAAAGGATTATGCCTTCTTTTGATCTTTTCCGATCAGATCTTAAAGATACAGATTACGTTCACATTGTGTTCACAACATTTCATGTTCAGAAGTTTTGGTGTCATGTTTCAGAATTATTACTTACAACCAGATTACAAATTTTTTTCCTAGTGATTTTTTTTCTTACTCCCATGATCATGATTTCTATTTACCACCTGAAATTTTTGTTTTGTGTACACGCACACACACACACACACATATACCATATACCATACTGGATTTTTCCCTACGTTTCCCAAAGTAATGATCAAGGAACATGTGAAAGGACAAAGGTAGACATTCCCATTTCAGAGGTGCAAATAATGCTATTTATTCTATAATACCTCATTTTTTTTTTGAACAAAATTACTGGGCAAAATTATTTAACTGTGTAGATTGGTAACCTTACTGAATTACAGTTCATACACACATCTGACTTCTCAGTGATTCTTAGTAATTACTCTATTTATAGCCAGCCATTTATGGTCTTTCACAGTACTCAGAGCTTGTATTCAAAATCTTCTACATTCTCCTCTAGTTTTCTAACCTCTTCTCCTTTAGCATAAATTGATTTTTCTTATCCAACTTGCAAACTTTTGTGAACCTATAATTGTTTTCCTTTTGTCTCATAAGAAATAAACCTGTTCATGTCCAAAGTATGACACTTTGCTCTAGATACTATTTCCACCTTTTGTTTTATATTGACAGTCTTTTCTTCCACTTCTAATTCTTTTCTACCACCTACAAATTTGTCAAGTGTTTTCTATCTTAAATATCAAAATACAATATTTTTTAAAAAACTTTACCATGTCGTTTCTTTCTGTTATTTCTTCTTTCTTATACTTCTAGGATGACCAAAAGAATAGTCTAAACTCATTATCTTTGTTAAAAAAAAAAACTATTGCTTATTTGTCAGTCCCCAATGTTTAAATTCTTACTATTGTGTCATTATTCCACTAAAATTGCACTAATTAGGCCTTACAGTAATGCTCTGATTGCTAGATCAAAAATTATTTTTCTACTCTTTTCTTATTTGACTGTGGCTCTCAAGACTGGTTACTGTCTTCTTAAATCTCTTGTCTCTTAGTTTCCATAGTATCATCTTCTCCTCCTTATCTGGTTCTCCCCCTAGCTCCTTTGGGATCTTATTTATAAGTCCTTTTTTTTTTAATTATTTATTTATTTATTTATTTATTTATTTACTTTGGGATCTTATTTATAAGTCCTTTTTTTTAATTAATTATTTATTTATTTATTTATTTATTTATTTATTTATTTATTTATTTATTTCCCTACTCTTCCCTGCTCTCTCATCAGCTATTTTTTGCTTTCATTATGTATTCTTTCCTTTGGAGATCTTATATACTCTAATGGCTTCCACTGTCCAAATTTGAAACAGTTACTGCCCCTTCTCCTCCACCAAACTGTATTTTCTATTTTTATCTTTATTTTGTTCAGTAACAACAAGGGGCAACAAAAAGACCAAGATAGAATACTGAGAGTGATAGTCAATCCAGTTTAATCAATCACTCCCTTCCCAACTAGTCCAGAGTTCTATAAATTGTTTGTTCCTAACTATAATTTAAATGCATCCTGTCATATAAATCCCTATTCATCACCTTTCTTCAGCTCCACATAGATTACCTGGAATGTTGAAATTGCTTTTTACTTTGCCTCCCTACCTCCAGTATCCTTCTCTTCTGATACATTCTATAATAATACATACTTTTCCCAAAGTGATGTTTTTTTTACAAATACAAATATGGCTATATCATATATCACCCAAAATCCTTCAATTTTTGAATCATGTGAAGCTCCCTCATGAACTATATATGGTTCAGCATGATTTATTTCTGTGATCCATAGCCTTTCTAAATTAACCACAATCTCTGATGGAAGAACGCCATATTCTATTCAAAATTTATATTCTTAGTGCCAAGCACAGTCCCTTATACACAAAACAATTTAGTAAATACTTGCTGAAGGAAGGCAAGTCTGAACAAAAGATTCACATATAAAAAATACAGGCCAAATGCTCTAAGGGAAACTGATAAATATGAGAACTTATTTGTCAATAGACGACTGGATTTTACTAATGTCCCTATAACCAATTATATATGTAAAATCTCCACTCTATTTTCCTGCATTTATGTCGGCTAACGTAGTGTTTCAAGTTTAACTGTACAGAAGGCAGATATTTTTGTGTAGGTGGTTTAGTGGGGAATGATCTTAAGATTAGCACCTGTAAGAGAGGGAGGGAAGCAGGAGAAGATGGAGGCAGAAGTTGAACTACAACGTAGTTGTAACAGGCTTCAAACAATCCCACAGGGAGTTCTAGAGCTGGGATGGCCCCTCAGAGCTGTCTTGAATTTAAGCAAAAGGACTGGGCCTTTGTAACCCTTAAAAGACCAGTCATTGTGTGTGGGCTGCCTGATATGGCCCTACTGAGAGTGGGTGGCTTTGCCTGAAGAAACTCCCCTTGTCAATGAGAAGTTATAAGCCATCATCAATGTAACACCCTGACAGTTAGATGAAGGAGCCTGGCCACTTACCAGAGCAAGAAATGTCCAATTTCCACAGATATCTCATTCTCTCTTTCACACTACAAATGCTGTCTTTACAGCTGTCCAAACCACACACAAAACAACAAACTCCCTAGACGACCTTGGCCTCTCCATATATTCCTGAGACACCTCCCCCATGCCCAACCACCACCTGCTGAGACAATCAAACTCATAATGTTATTAATCAGTTACATAACAATTGGGGAGATACAAATACTGCCTGAGTATGGAATCCACTCCAAATTAAGGGCTTAATGCATTTTAGATTATTTGCTCTCAAGAAGATAATTTTGTCGCAGATTTCTCTTTAGAAAAATTAAAGAGATGAGTTTATATTATTTTAAAAGACTGTCCACCCTCTCTCTACATATATGTGTATATATACATATCTATATATATTTTTATACATAAATAAAATTATAAAGATACATATTTATATTTATATATAAATAGAATGTAATACTTGCCTGATATCAAGTAAGACTACTTGAAAAATAGTGGATATTATAAATTAGATATAACTGCCTTTTGTTACTCTAAAGAATTGCCCTTTTTAAACAGATAACACTGTGTGGAAATATTCATTTGTCTTAAGAACTATGTGAAACACAGTAGTGTTTCTACATAATCCTCACCCTATGGACAACAGTTAACCCACTCATTCTAGAACACACAGCTGGCATAATTCTTTTCAAAAACACAAATATAACTTATTTAAACAGTTTTCTTAACTCCTAATTGTCTACATATTAAAACACAAACGGCCACCTCATTACATATGAAGGCCTTTTAAGTCTGCCTTTCCTGTCTTATGGCCTCTTGATCCTCATGCCACAGCTTTTCTGGACTTTTTCATGACTAAAGCAACAATGGTTTTGTGCTAATCCAGATTTTGCACATGTTCTTCTCTCTGCCTGGAGCTAAAAATTTCCTCCTATATCTTCAAGAAGCATGTTAAAGCTCTCATTTTTGTGAAACTTCCCCTGGCATCCTCAGACACGATAAGTCTCTTCTGTGTTTTCACTGCTTTGTTCATCAACACTGTTAGAATATTCGATGTTGTATTTCCATAATCTGCTTAAATGATGTTCTTTCTTTCTATTTTAATTTCCATGACATCAACCGTATTTGCTGATCCATGGTAAGTACTAGATATAAGTTGAATGATTTGATGGTTGAAGGGGTAAATATGGCGCACATTCCTAAAAGATTTCTGTAGGAGTATGTGTCAAACATTTTCTCTGTTTTGCTATTGTTTATATTCTTTTTTCCTATCACTCATTTTCTTATTTCTCCCTATAAATGCCACATACTTATGTATATTTTTGATAATTGAATAGCTATTTAGATATTTGTTACTCTCAATATATATTTCAGTTATAATGATAACAATAAAATATTATATTACTAAATACAACTTTTTGAAAGCTTCCTGTAGCAAACATTAATTCATTTTTTAAACAAATATTTTATGGTCCTGACAAATCCCACATCTCTTTTCCAGTACTATGTAACCCAACTCTTACAATATTACAATTTCTATTGAAAATTATCAAAATTAACCACATCTTTATTTCTGTTCACATTAGTCATCAGAAGCCCAAGAATCAAGCTTGTCCACCAGCACTTGGATTCCCGATGTTGTAAGGCTTTACATAAGTTCCCACCTAACTCCATCTCTTAACCCTCTCCAACTTCCGAAATCTTTTCACTGTATCTCTAGATCTCAGATTATATGATCAGCAAAACCCCCCATGTCATCTGTTTTTATAATCAACATTCCCTCATCTTCTTGCTCTAACAGTAACTATATGATTTTCTCAGATGACATTGTTTATCCTAGTATCAGTTAGCTTGGCCAGGGAAACAGAAACCACGCTAGAATTCAAAACAGGAAGGTTTTAACAAAATTAATTAGAGACTTACACATCTGCTGGAAGGGTAGGGGTAGTAAAGGTCAGTGAATATTTTGCTAGAGTTTGTAAAATCAAGTAATGCCTACACCACAGCTTAGTCACTACCCGTCATTTAAGCAGTCTACAACACCATGGAAGATGATTTTCAGGGCCACTTCTGGAAGCTGCTACAAATCATTTTCCATCTACCCATATTCCTGTCTGCAGGTGTCCTCAGAGAATGCCTTCTCCTTTTTCAGCACCCCAAACTTGCCTAAGTATATTTCCCCCTCTCATAGCCTTCTCCAGATAGATAAAAACATAGTCATTCTTCCAGTTGCTTAGAACAAAAATGTTAGAATCTTTTGTGACTCTTTTCTTCATATATTCTACATCTTACCAGAAAGCCCTCTTGGCTTTACCTTAAGAAATGTCTACATCCTGACCACATCCCTAGCTCCATTACTATGGCTTAAAAAATGCCATAATCATCCTTTTTTAGGATAGTAGTAAAAGTATCCTAACTGTCACTCACTTCCATCTTTGGCCCCAGATTATCTACTGGACATTACAAAAAAAATATTGTAACTCTCCATAAGGGGCATATATTATATAATATTCTGTAATGCATATGATGGCAAAGAGTCCTTTTTTTTTTTTTTTTTTTTTTGAGACAGGGTCTCACTCTGTTGCCTGGGCTAGAGTGCTGTGGCATCAGCCTGGCTCACAGCAACCTCGAACTCCTGGGCCCAAGCAATATCCTGCCTCACCCTCCCAAGTAGCTGCAACTACAGGCGTGCGCCCCCACGCCAGACTATTTTTTCTATTTTTAATAGAGACAGGGTCTCGCTCTTGCTCAGGCTGGTCTTGAACTCCTGACCTGATGTGATCCTCATGACTTAGCCTCCAAGAGTGCTAGGATTACAGGCATGAGCCATCACGCCCAGCCAGGACCAAATTTTGACATCATTTAGCCATAAGTATTAAACTAAAAGTATTCCTGATAAATACATAAACTGAAAATCTTCCAGAAACCTTGATCTAAGAAAAAAATTATTAATGTACTTATTGTTTTGTATTTAAGAGAAAGAAAGATATATGTATATATAGAATAAGAAGAAGGATAAACTGGATTTAGAAAGATTACAGATATAAGAGAGGCAAAATAATTGGTTAAATATATGCTAGAAGAATTTAAAAGCCTTAGAATTTAAAAAATCTAAAGGATTTACTATTTCAAGAAGTGAAACAGCTATTCTAAGATAAGAGGGAGGAAAATTAGGTGTTGAGAGTGTGGTCAGACTTTAGTATCCTCTAACTGTGAACTGTATAATAGAATAAATTATTCAAATACTTTAAGTTTTGATATTCTTGTCCTTATCAAAGCTATAATGAGATATCATCTCATCCCAGTTAAAATGGCTTTTATCAAAAAGACAGACAATAACGAACACTGATGAGAATGTGGAGAAATGGGAACCCTCCTACACTTCTGTTGGGAATATAAATTAGTGCAACCACTATGGAGAACAGTATGGAGGTTCCTTAAAAACTAAAAATAGAACTACCATATGACCCAGCAATCCCACTGCTGGGTATATACCCAAAGGAGTGAAATTCAATATATTGAAAAGGTATCTGCATTCCCATGTTTATTGCAGCACTATTCACAATAGCCAAGACATGGAATCAACCTAAATGTCCATCAATGGATGAACAGATAAAGAATTTGTGGTACATATGCACAATGGAATATTATATAACCACAAAAATGAAACCATGTCATTTGCAACAACATGGATGGAACTGGAGAACATTATGTTAAGTGAAATAAACCAAGCTCATAAAGACAAATTTTGCATGTTCTCAGTTATATGTGGGAGCTAAATATTAAAAACAATTGATCCCATGGAGATAGACAGTAGAATGACATCAGAGGCTGGGAAGGGTAGCAAAGAGGGGGGATAGAATACAGCCTTGCTAAGTCATTGGCTAGATACAGCCCCAAGAAGAGTATGGCCTTAGTCCAAAAGTTGAGACCTATTCTAAATAAATTAATAGTTAGGGGCTGTCATCTAACCTCATTCTTCAAAGTTTTTGAACTATATTACTGTTTTCTTGCAACCAGTGTTGCAATTGAGGGATCTAATATCAGTTAGGAATTTGATTACATTTTGGTGATTTTTGCTTTTATCTGGAAGCTTTTATAATATAATTGTTCTCTGTCATTAATCATCTTAAATTTTACAAAAATATGTTGAAGTATTTTTTGCTATTATGATTCTTCTATTTGATACATTATAAGCCTTTCAATATGAGGCCTTTCATCTTACCTTACGTAAGAAAATTATCTTCATTATTTCATCAAACGTTTTCTTCCCTCTTCAAGATGTCTCATTCATATGGTTGGGAAGTTGGTAGCAGGTGTTAGCAGTGAGCTCAACTAAGGCTGTTAGCTGGGCCTTCATTCTTCTTCATGTGGGCTGTTTGAACGTCCTCCTTGTATCACAGCTGGGTTCCAAAAAAGTGGAAGAGAATTATGCCAGTCATCTTAAAGACTAGACTGGGAACTAGTTTAGGATTACTTCCACCAAATTCTATGCAGTTAGCTAAATTACTCAAAAACTCAACCCCAGTGCTAGAGAGTACACCTCACCTCTCTGTTATGAAATGCTTTTATTTTGTGTGACATACTGGGTAAGATAAGTGATTGGGTAGAAGATGGAATATATTTTACTTATATAATAAATAGCAGAATTCATTAAACTATTCTCTTGCTTAACTATGTATGTAATAGAAGTATTCAATACAGATATCTTTCTGGGTGAATTTCTCTGGATCTACTAGCAACTGTTTCCTTCAATTGTTCTTACCATCTGATGAATATATCTATTCCTGGGCTAAAGTCACAGAATTTTTTTCCCCTTTCTTTTTCACAAGCGAGAGGACTAACTGGTATTTATTTACTTATTTATTTTTAATTTTTTTGGTATTTTAGCCTTGTGTTCAAGTGAAACCATATTCCACTCTTGTATTTCTGACTCATATTTCACAAATAACTAAAGCAGGGGCCCAGAACCTTTTTCTTCTTGCCAAAATGAGTGTAATTTTGAAAGGAAAGGATGAAGATACATTTAATATTTTGACATAGTTCAGTAGTGGTTATTTCTGTATAATTCAAGTTTTACTTAACTCTTCCTCATTTGCTCTGTGCTCTTTTGGTTCGTGGTTGAGTTTAGCAGTGAAATGATTTTTCTGTTAGTGTACAAAAAGAAAGCCTTATTATTTCTTCAAGTTGGAGGAAGATTCCCCATGAGATGCAATTTAATGTTTTATATTATTTTATGTCTTTATGACGAACTATTGGACATGTTTAATTACTGGGCAACACAGTGAAATTGTGACAGGATTTGTTCTTTCAAACAAGCTTCTAATTTATTTTACATCTCATTTCAGTGTTTTTGTATTTCATTGCAAAAAAAGAAAAAAAAAAAAAAAAAAAAAACAAGAAAAACCAGGATGCAAATGTGTGCCATATGCTTCTTTCTTATTCAGACATAAAGTTTCATTTTATTACCAACTTTCCACTGAGCTCAGCTTTCCCTACATGAGTGATAGCAAAAAGTCCTTCCTGAGATTAGACTTGAATCTACAAAGGGCACTCTATTTTCTAATGTGATATAATATATAAATTATTAAATAAACAAAATATATGGACATGTAGCTCTTTGGATGGTACATTAAATATGTGCATAATCATACTCTGTTCTCTGCTTTCTTTGATGTCATGCATATTTTTTCCCCTAACTGTCCTCCATAAAATGAAAATATTTTCCATTATAAAGCAAGTGTTCTTTCCTTTTTGCAGAAAGCATCTTCTTTTGTATCATAAGCTTATATATGCTATAAAAGTAAAAGGCAGCTACTTTTACATATATGAAAAGAAATAAACTATATGGATAAATGCATCACTCACTTTAGTCAACTGGTTGTTACAATTGTGATTCCTTTATTCATAAAATGTTCTGGACAATTTATAAAATTAAAGATATATTTAGGTGTATTTTCTCACATCTGGAAATATAATTAATAAGATATTTCTAAAATCATTAATAGTGTAATGAATCATATAGCTTCATATTAAATATAAATATGTAAACAGATGTGCAAAAAACAGAATTTCTCTCTGTATAATATGTATGACTATAAAAAGAAATATTATTTTTTTTTATTTCAGCTTATTATGGGGGTACAAAAGCTCAGGTTATATATATTGCCCATGTCCCGCCCATCCCCCTGAGTCAGAGCTTCAAGCATGTCCATTCCCCAGACAGTGCACCTAGCACTCACCATGTAGTTATACCTCCATCCCCTCCCCCCCACCCCCCACCTCCTCCAGTCAGCATCTTCAAGCATGACCATTCCCCAGATGGTGCGCAACGCACTTATCATGTAGGCAAACACCCATCCCCTCCCCCCACCCCCCGCCTCAGTCTGATATCCAATTGGTATCATTCTCAAATGTGCATTTAGGTAATGATCAGGGAAACCAATTTTCTGGTGAGTACATGTGATGCTTGTTTTTCCATTCTTGGGATACTTCACTTAATATAATGGGTTCCAACTCTCTCCAGGAGAACCAAAGAGATGTCGTATCACCATTATTTCTTATAGCTGAGTAATACTCCATGGTATACACATACCACAATTTACTAATCCATTCGTGAATTGATGGGCATTTGGGTTGTTTTCATATCTTTGCAATTGTGAATTGTGCCACTATAAACATTCCGGTACAGGTGTCTTGTCATAGAATGACTTTTGTTCCTTTGGGTAGATGCCCAATAATGGGATTGCTGGATCGAATGGTAGGTCTACCTGAATCTGTTTAAGGTATCTCCATAATGCTTTCCACAGGGGTTGCACTAGTTTGCATTCCCACCAGCAGTGTATGAGTGTTCCTGTCTCTCCGCATCCACGCCAACATGTGTTGTTTTGGGACTTTTTGATAAAGGCCATTCTCACTGGAGTTAAGTGATATCTCACTGTGGTTTTGATTTGCATTTCCCTGATGATTAGGGATGTTCAGCATTTTTTCATATGTTTGTTAGCCATTCTTATATCTTCTTTTGAAAAATTTCTATTCATGTCATTTGCCCACTTTTTGATAGGGTTGTTTGACTTTTTCTTGCTGATTTTCCTGAGTTCTAAATAGATTCTTGTTATCAGTCCTTTATCTGATGTGTATGTATGACTATAGAAAGAAATATTATTTAGAAAAAAATAATACTCTAAATAATTTTCACTCGTAAACTGTTTTACAAATATATCATATTAGACTATTAAGGTTGTGTTTGCCCAATTCCAACACTGAAAATTGGAAAATACACAGTTTTAGGCTACAAAACACCAAATAATATTTATTTTTATTATCTTTTGATGAACTGTGATTTCATTTACACTGGTCCCTATAGTAAAAGGGAAAAAAAAAGGAAAATGTAGCCAATATTGTAGTTAGTGGAATAAAAAACTTTGTGTAGTTGCTTTGTCTATACACAGAACTGAATAATTTATCTATTGTGCCTCCCTAGGTGTTTGCTCAAGCAACAAACTCATAAGTGATAAACATTAAACAAGTTCCATTGACCCAGCACTGTGCAACGGAGGATACCAAAGAAGACACTGCTTCTGTCCTTAGAGAGCTTACCATTTAATGATGAAGCAAAGGAACGAAAAGTAATGAGAAAGCACTATGTGCTCAAGAATTTGGTCCTTAATATAAATGCACTAGCAATTCAGAAAAAAAAGAAAGATTGATGTAGAAGAGAATTTTAAGACTCAGCTAAGGGCACAATGGATATTGCACTGGATGTGTGACCCTGATTTTTATTTTTCTTATCTCCTCAGCCTATCCACATTATAACCATTCTTCATTATTAAAATCAAGTCTGAGTTCTTAAAATCAATCTGTTTTGGGACTCTCTACTTCTCATATCCAAAATGTTTTACTAACCATTTAAGTATTTATTGTCTTATACTCATTTCTTATATGAAAAATCCTTTGATTTACTTATGTATCTTAGCACATATCCTTAATATTTTTTGAAGTCGATTTCTGGGTTTTTATATGTTAAGGATTGTTCTACATTTTACATTTCACCTTTGCCTTCCAAGTTTCTATCCATTTATACTTTCACCAACCAATGACTATTTTCCATATGCCATTTATCATGTATTTGCCAACAGTGGTCTCAGGTCCTCAGGTATCTCTCTCTCTCTCACTCTCTCTCTCTCCCACCCTCTTTTCACACCCAGACTTCTTACATGGATGCTGAAGTCAGTCACAGTGATGACCAAAGAGAAATTGATTGAAGCTGAGTCACTTTTTTTTTTTTCACCCACCCTTGGAAGTCATACAGTATCATTTCCACCACATTATACTCCTTGAAGCAGTCACAAGGACCAGCCCAAGTTAAGTGAGAGGAAAGCCTGCTTAAATCCTTGGAAGCTTTATAGAAAAATGATATTTAATGTTTTTTGCAATTCTTTGATTATCAATAAGGTTAAATATTGAGCAAAATATGCTTGTTAGTCATTTGTACATTCACTTCATAAGAGGCTTTTTGATGTATTTCACACTTTTGCTGAATGTGCTTTTCTTTCTGTTAATTATTTTAAAATACACATATATTTAATTAATTTGATTTTAATTCTTTCTTTTTTAGAGACTAGGTCTTGCTCTGTCACCCAGGCTGGAGTGCAGTGGGCCAGTCATTGCTCACTGTAATCTTGAATTCCTGGGCTCAAGGGATCTTCCTGCCCCAGCCTCTTGAGTAGCTAGGACTACAGGCACATGCCACCATGCCTGGCTAATTTTTCTTTTTTTAATTTTTTGTAAAGATGGAGTCTCCCTATGTTGCCCAGTCTGGTCGCAAAATCCTGGCCTCAAGCAATCCTCCTATCTCAGCCTCCCAAAGCACTAGGATTACAGGCATGAGCCACTGCACCCAGCCTATTTAATTAATTTGTTTTTATAGTTCTTTAATTTTTTACTTTAATAATAATTGATCTTTAAATTTTAACCTTAGGTTAACATTGATAAAGTTTTTAGTTGCTTTTCTAGGAAAAAAAGCACCGTTGCATTAGGTATGCTTTTATTTTTCTTGTCTTTCTTTAATAGTAGACCTACGTGATCAATGAGCATATATTAGGTACTGAACAAATGTTTCTTGAACAAACATTGGAAATCAATGATTCTACTTACTGATTACATCAGCTAGCTAAAGGTCACACTTAATTGAATTTAACTATTTTTCCTGTTGTTTTGTGGAAATCTTGGCCTACAGAGTGAAAAGTGTTTTCAGTCATCTTGTGACAATCATAATTGATAAAATAGAGTGAGTTATTCATTTTCAGTAACTCAAACATTAAAGTCATTATTAAATAAAAATGGACACTTTCCTTACAAACAGAAGAATGAAAGGTAATAACCTGCATACATGATGTGGTAGTTTTCAAACTGAATGGAGGGGAGAGGATGGGAGGGAAGGGGAAGGCAGGGGAACCTGAGGAGCCCTACCTGCTTGTGTCTTCCCTAAGTGTCAGATATGTGAGCAAAGAAGACTTAGAAATGATCCCAGCCCCAGCTGACTACAACCACATGAGAGACCCCATAGGAGCAATGCCTACAGCCTAGACAACCCACAGATCTATGAGCAAAATAAGTGATAGCTAAATATTTTAAGGCTGCAATCCCCAACCCCTGGTTTGCAGACCAATACCTGTCTGTGGCCATTAGTAACTGGGTCTCACAGCAGGAGGCAAAATAGCAAAGCTTCATTTGTATTTACAGCCACTTCCCATAGCTTCCATCACCCCATAAACTGCACCTAACTCACATCAGCAGCCGCATTAGATTCTCACAGAGTGAACCCTACTGTAAACTGCGCATGTGGGGGGAATCTAGGTTTCCCTCTCCTTCTGACAATGTAATGCCTGATGATCTGAGGTGGAGCTGAGGCAGTGATGCCAGCGCTGGGGAGAGGCTGCAAATACAGGTTATCACTAGCAGTGACGTTTGACTGCACAATAAATGTAATGCACTTGAGTCATCCTAAAACCATCTCCCCCCGCCACCCCCGCACCCCATCTGGTCCCTGGTGCTAAAATGGTTGGAGACCACTGTTTTAAGGTGCTTGTGTGAGGTGTTTGTTTTTTTTTTCCTTAGCAATAGATAAGCCAACACATGATAAATGATTTCATGAGATGAAACAACTGGAACTTTTGAAACAACTGAAACTTTTTTTTTTTTTTTTTTTTGAGACAGAGTCTCACTTTGTTGCCCAGGCTAGAGTGAGTGCCGTGGCGTCAGCCTAGCTCACAGCAACCTCACACTCCTGGGCTTAAGCGATCCTACTGCCTCAGCCTCCCGAGTAGCTGGGACTACAGGCATGTGCCACCATGCCCGGCTAATTTTTTTTTTTTGCTATATATATTTTTAGTTGGCCAGATAATTTCTTTCTATTTTTAGTAGAGACGGGGTCTCACTCAGGCTGGTCTCGAACTCCTGACCTCGAGCGATCCACCCGCCTCGGCCTCCCAGAGTGCTAGGATTACAGGCGTGAGCCACCGCGCCCGGCCTGAAACAACTGAAACTTTTTATTAAAAGTTTTTCATTAAATTAAAACGTATGTGTCTGAAGAATCAAATGCCATCTTATATTGTTTTACTTGTATCAAAATACCTCAAAATTAGCCTTATACCTAATTCTGGAGGAAGGAGGACCAATTATACCAGATGTACTTATTTAAAAATTTAGAGTTTTACATCTTTTACTAGATTATTAGAAATAATCGTCTACATTTTTGTCATATTTTTAATATTTGGTCCCTTTCAAATGAGAAATTCATTTAAAATAAATACCATCGGCTCTCACTATCTGTGGTTTCAGTATTTGTGGATTCAACCAACCATGGATCGAAATATTCAGAAAAAAGAATTCCACAACGTTCCAAAAAGCAAAGCTCAAATTTTCCATGCACTGAGTACTACATGGAATCCATATGAATGAAGTGATGTATAGGCATTGTTTTAGGTATTATAAGTAGTTTAGAGATTATTTAAATTATATAGGAGGCTATGCTTAGGTTATATGGAAATACTACACCATTTTATATGAGGACTTGAGCATCCACGGATTTTGGTGTCTACATGGGGTCCTGGAATCAATCTCCCCCATGGATACCAAGAGATGACTACATATAGAAACAGGCATATTACTTCAAGAAAGAAATAGAAATTTTATTTTATTGTCAAGAGCTAAAACTACATTCATTACAAACCAATGTTTTTTAATTCAATATTGATGAAGAAAAAAATGAAACTAGTGGATATGTAATATTTTAAATTATAAAAACCCTTTTCCTTTTCCTCAAATGTATAGTCCAAAGTGGGAATAGAAAACAAACTCAGAAGAATTCAAATATATTACTTATTCCGGGCTTAAGTGTAACAAGGTAAAAATAGCAACTAAAAAAGTATGGAAGTACTTTGACTCTTTTCCAATTTCCCCCATCTTCCTGATTTGTGAAATTTATCACAGTTAAGATTTTACTTTATTTTGTGGCTTTGATCCTAGTATTATACAGCCTCTGACCACACAGGTCAAAGAGTTAGTTGTATGAGTGCTTGCTAATGAATGTCTTTCTGCATTTTACAGTTGCATTTAGTCTGCCATAAAAATATGACCCTATATACAGCAGTATAAATGAAGAATGAATGGAAGATACTCCCAGTTAATTAACTAAGCTAAGTTAATCTTACAGTGAAGGCATTGCCAACTGTAACTCATGAGACAAACCAAAGAAAGAAATGAAGTTAGAGAACTTTAAAAAAAAGAAACAACAGTGAGTGTTTACTTTTCTTTATCATTTCTTTCCTTATTATATTTATCTTTAATAACCTTCTTTGCAATGAGAACATTTAAAGGTTGAATTACAGTTCATAGACCTATAAGAAAGGAATTTCAGGCTGGGCGCAGTGGCTCACGCCTGTAATCCTAGCACTCTGGGAGGCCAAGGTGGGTGGATTGTGAGCTCAGGAGTTTGAGACCAGCCCTGAGCAATAATGAGACCCCGTCTCTACTAAAAATAGAAAGAAATTAGCTGGACAACTAAAAATATATATAGAAAAAATTAGCTGGGCATGGTGGCACATGCCTGTAGTCCCAGTTACTCGGGAGTCTGAGGCAGAAGGATCCCTTGAGCCCAGGAGTTTGAGGTTGCTGTCAACTAGGCTGACTCCACGGCACTTCAGCCTGGGCAAGAGAGTGAGACTCTGTCTCAAAAAAAAAAGAAAGGAACTTCAAAGGGATGATGTTAAAAATTCAAAATATACATGGTATAGGAAGTATCAAATGATACAAGTTTTACTGAGAAGGGAGATGAAATATCCAAATAAGATTTTTTTTTTAAAAAAAAAAAGGATAAGAGAAAAAATATAATGTGAAGCATTCTAATAAATGGAGATAAATTTGATGAGGAAATCAATATCTTGTGGAATTCTTCCATATTTCAATTTCCATCTCTTCCATGAATTCAAAACAAAATGGTCAAAACCAGTGCAATACCTGGCACATTACTCTCTTATAGATGTATAAATATAGTACATTCTATATCAATGTTATTTTTACCATAATATTAACCGTGTATAGTCATTTATATTTTTGAGTATATTGCTGGGTTCAGCAAATATAATATGCGTCTTTGAGTATTTGTTGTTTTCAGTGTATTTTTATGGAATACATTTAATGATAAATCATCATTTTCCACATCCAATTGTGTGTTCCCTATTTTTAAGGGATCTATTTGTTTTTATTTTAGCTTTGTTCTTGTTATCTTTCTATATTTTACCAAGGAAATATGATGCAAAAGACCATCAAGCTGAATCTCAAAGTTGCACTCCAGCTATAGCATAACCATCAGAGCAATTTCCTTTGCATCTAATTTTGTCTCCATCTCTATAATCATGTCTTATTGTTCAGTCTTTATAGTTGCTCAATTCTACAATAAGCAGAATCTTGGATATTAATGTTAGCTCCACAGAATTCTAGTTGAATCATCTGCAGCTAAATTCAGGCTATAAGTATATATTAGTTTTTCTTCCTTAGAAGGTAATTGATGTGGGGCTGAATAGCACAGTACAGCAGAAAAAACATAAATCTGGGAATCATACAGAGGTACATTATTTCTTCACATAATAAACTTTTTAAGTCATATAACCTCAGGAGAACTACTTAGAGTCTCTGCGCCTCACTTAAAACATTATTGCAACAGCATATTTCAAATTTCATCATTATTGTTAAGACTACTGTGCTAAAAGATAATGTCTGAAACAACCTAGGCTCCCAAGACATGCATTGTTTTCCTTTCTTCACCTGGGTAACTATTAAAAAACACATTGGCATTGCTTGTAATGGAATTTCTGTTTTTCTGAAACACAATAGGCCCAAGGAGATTTACATAGTTCCAAGTACCAAGATATAAAAATAATTGAATTACTTTCATCCCATCTTAATTTTTAAGTACCTAAAAAGAAAGCTGAATAACCTTAACCAAGGAAACAACATGTACATGTTACAACATTGCTACATAAGAGATATTGTCTAGAATGGAAATAAACTCACAAATGTGTGTGTATATATTATATATATGTACATAATAGGTATATTTTCTTAAAGATAGCCCAAATGAATATGGAATAGTTAAAAAAACTAAAACCAGATATTTTTTTCTTGGAGTTCTTACAATTTCCAACTCTGGTATGACTGGATATTTTTAATCCTAATGTAGGTTTTTTTTTCAGGATGAAAGATGTACAGAGACAATTTACTGAACTTATTCCAGGAGTTTAATTTTAAGATAAATCTATGGAATGTAAAATACTTATATTACATTTTGGAAATGTTTATAAACTTGGAGACTCATTTTTTTGGTTTCATATGCATGCAAACAATAAAATCATATCTGGGACCCCAGTTAAATTTCTTTGGCCACCCATGTTCATTCAAAATAGTTTGAATGTTAATGACTCATATTTTATTGCTTTTTTTAATGGCTATATGATGTAAGCTTCTTCCAACATTTCTTGAATTTCTTATTTTCTTTATAGCTCAATCTTTATGATTTACCAAACACACATATAAAATACTGGTCATCCAAGGATTATTTTATAAAATCCATAAATTTTTCTCCTTAAAATTTTTATGTTTAATACTTAGGGAAATATAGATTTTATATCCTTTTCTTAGAAAAATATTTATATTATTATTTAGAGCAACTTGTAGATACATTGATTTCCTTCTTATACAGCTTCAGACATGTTAAATTTACTAATTAAATAATCCTTAAAGATTATTAAGTAGTAAGTACCTGTATTATCAAGTATAAAATTTTCTTTGGATTATATTCCTGATTACATTAAGAGAAAAGGGAATTTGGATTCTAAATTCTAAATCTCCTTATGAGTCCAATCTTCATTTCATTTTGTCTTATTTCATCTTGACATTATATTATCTAAAATCAGTATAATCATAATATTTTATGAAAAATATCTAATAGATTATCAATAAATAAACCAATTATTTCTCCAGGCCAGACACTCCACTGAGAAATTAATGGCTAGGTTAATGTCTCATACCACTACCTAGAGATTTTGAATTTTCATTCTACCTGATAAAAAAGTTATTGATGTTTATGCTAGTAGCATATCTCTAATTAATTTTCAAGAACATAAAATACAAATTTGCAGAGCTATAGACTGAATATCTGTGTCCCCCTAAAATTAAATGTTGAAATCCTTACCCCCAAGGTTATGATACCGGAAGGCAGGGCCTCTGAGAAGTGGTGAGATCATCAGGGCAGAGCTCCTATGAATGGGATTAGTCCCTTTACAAAAGAAATCCTAGAGAGTTTCTCTGCATTTATACCACGTGAGGTTACAGTGAGAAGGTGACAGCCTGCCTATAAACCAGGAAATGTACCCTCACCAGACACAAAATCTATCAGCGCTTTGATCTTGGACTTCCCAGCCTCCACAACTGTGAAAAACAAATTTCTGTCATTTATAAGTTACCCAATCTGTGGTATTTTGTTATAGCAGCCAAAATGGACTCAGGCAACATGGAATTTTCTATGAATTAAAGGAGATAATAACTGTAAAATGAAAGGAAATGAACCTGGCACAAGTGGTCCTGTATCTTTGGAGATTAAATGTAAAATAAAATATCTCTTCAATAGATCATGATCATTACTTTTCAAATAGTAAAGATAATTGTTAAAAATGACTTAAAAAAACAATTTTTATTAAGACTTTAGAGGTCCCTGGGGCAGGGTGATTATGCTCTTGGCTGCAATCATTTTTTTTACTAGGGATTTATCTGTCAGCAGCAGTAGCTTAAGTGGGCAATTATTTCCATTAACCTCCACCAATGTTTATCATGATTGTTGTGCTAAAACAGGGTTTAGGAATCCATTCAACTAAATATAAATACAAATGGTTGCCAATTCAACAGCTTTATTTATAGATAAAAGTATTATTTTACAGATTTTTCTTAAATTCTCCTTTCAAATCCTTTCTTAGAAATTTTTTAATAAAATGATTAAATTACTATAGGCACATTTAAAGCCCCTTCAAAATATTACAGATATGACACATATATAAGTTCATTTTTTCCCCACAGCATTCCCAATGTCATTAATAGTAGAGATTATTATCACATTTTTTTTACTATTCCCACTATCGCCTGAACTATGGTGCAATACTCTCTCCACAAACTAAATGACGAGGGAATTTTTTTCAGAGACCTAGTGTGGACACAGAGTAATCACTCTCTGTTTCTAGACTTTAAGTTCCATGAAGGTCCATGTCTAAATTGCTCACCATTATATCCTCATTGCTTATCACACTGCCTAGCACAACGCAAGACATCATTAAATATGTGATGAATGAATTAATGAATGTTTACCCTGTTCTCATCTGCAGCTCAAATTTTCCAAAGAAATCTTTTTTCCCTGAGAGGCAGAAAAAATTATTTTCTTTCGTTAGTCATTGTCATCTAATTTTTCATGTTCAGTCCCCAGTGCCATCTTTTTTTCTTCTCAGTCCCATGTATTTTCATGAAAAACTAGCTTTCTGATAGGTCATAAAATCATTGCCTGTCTCCAACCACATTATGCCCCTAAACTCTGATCCTCTTTTGTATTGGCAACTCTCAGTTATCAGTGACGATGACAGAGTGGAGTAGATAAATACATTAAATTGACATATAAGTCTTACAGATAGAAAACTCAAACAATTGTTTGAAACAAAAGTCTCATTTGAGAAAATAACTGGGGCTGCTTCTTCTCTTCCATATTTTGCCATTCATCTTGTTAGAGGAGCTACTGAAACAGAGAAGGACAAGAAGGCTGAAATAATTTTCTGAAATATTGAAAGGTTGGTTTTGATTATTATAATAAGATGATCTTAATATTTTGTTCCTTTATGCATTTTCATCTGTGTCTCATATAATGTTGTGGGAATAACAGTGATTGATTACTGGAACACCTAGATGCTTCATATGGACTATGATGCAAATCATGTGTTCTATACGACACCTACACCTCCCTTTCCCAAACACAGTCAATTTGGTGATAAACAGAAGATGAATACCATAAGGCAATGGAATGACTTGCCCCTGAGGATAGTGTTATCAAAACTAAATTTACTAAAACCTTAAGTATTCCAATTATTTCTGTCATATTTTCCATTTGTCAAAAATAGGTAGTGTTAATCAGTAGTGTCATGGAAACAATACACTAACAGTTATAATTAGAGAGAAGAGATGATGACATATGTCCTCCAAAAGAGATAGATTCATTTTAAGTGGCTGATTAAAATTATTACTTGTTCCAGTTTTGTTTAATTTCTCCAAGAGCTCAGATGATATTATCACAATACCTGGTACCAGAATTACTCTCAGAGAAGGATGATCTTGGTTTGCCAAAATACTTTTTTTTAGCCACTGAGAAGTTGGAATTTAAAGACCATGGTGTTGGCAGAAACCTATTGAAGAACAGAATGATTAAAATAACTTGCAGGAAAAATCCAGAAGAATTTTATTTTCTGCCTATAAAGGAATGAGAAAAAAAAATTAACAGTGATGCAGAGAAGAAAAGGGATAATAAATGAACCAGAGACCCCGTGTAGGTGAAGATAAATGTAGAGAAAACCCATTGAAGAAATGCCGAAACACCAAGGTAGATTGATGGGAAAAATGTTATTTTAAGCAAAGGCACATATAAGATGAATTTTAAAGATTCTTTTGCTGGGCTGACTTCAGCAAAATGGTGGAATAGGCCTTTCCAGTGCTCATCCCACCACAGAAATATCAATTTGAACAACTATGCAAAACACACAAAACACCTTCGCAAGAACTTAGGAAACCAGGGAAGAGATCACAGCACCTAGGGGTAGCATAGAAATAAGAAAAGATTCATTAAAGAGAGGAGGAAGGACAGTTTTACATTACCTGTATCACTCCTTTCCACCTCCAGGCAGAAGAGCACACAGAGAGATACCCTCTGCTTGGGAGAAGGAGAAGAATGTAAGCCCCAGACTTTGCCTCAGATCTTAACACTGGGCCTCTTTAAGTACTAGGCAGGCCGCCATGGCCCTAGACTTCAAGCTGGTACCTGCAGATGGAGCCTCCAGGCCAGCCCCAGCACCAGGCCATATTCCACATCTTCAGGCTCCAGGCCTGTCCAGCAGGCTTGATCTCTGGGCTTATCCCAACACCATTGCTATACGCAATGGCCCCAGTGGACATAACTTCCAGATGCAGGCTCCAGGCCTATCCAGCATCAAGCCAGCCCCTACAGCCTCAGGTTCCAGGCCCACCCCAAATTCCAGTCAACTCCATACAGCCCCAGGCTTCAGGCCTACCATGGTACGAAATAAGCACCCCAGACCTTGGGCATCAGGCCAGCATCTGCAGATACCAGGTAAGGGTCTGCAAAATTCCAGGCCTGTGCCTGAACTCCACACTCCAAGCTGGCCCCTACAACCCATTCACCAGCAGATGCAAGGCTGAGACCTACTCTAGGAGACCCAGGATCCAGGTTTGTCCCAGAAGATCCCAGCACTGGTACATCCCTGATAAACTCTAGGACTGCCCCTTGTGGACCCAGGTTCAATGCTAGCCCCTACAAACTCAGGACCCAGGCCACACTTTGCACACCTAGCCTCTGAGCCAGCATCTGCACACCCAGCCTCCAGACTGGCCCTTGTGGACCCAGGTTCCAGACACCAGGGCAGTGCTCATGACTCCAAGCTCCATACTATCCCTCATAGACCTATATATATGTATGTATATGAAATATATAAGAACTTCACTGGGGAAAAATTAGAGAGTTGAAGGATAGAAAACCACATTTAATGAAAATTATTTTTGACAAGTAGAATTTTAATATAATTTATCTTTAAGAAATATTGGCCAAAGAGAAAAGCAACTTGACAGTATGCTAAATACTATTAGCACATGCACATGCATCAAGTACAAATTTTATTGTCCTAAAATGGAAATACATTGGTTTTCTCTTCTATTTTTTTATTGGGAATTTATATGACTAAAATACATCATATTATTTTATTCAAATTGCCTGGAAAATTAGTTTGGGATGAGAAATTAGCCTGACAGCAAGATTAAACATCTTGATTAGATTCCATGGGGAGAACAAGACCATGTTTGGCTGTTTGAGTTTCCAGGAAGCAGATTCTGAGATTTTAGTACTCAGACTGTTTACTAGGGAAGGCTTTTAGGATGAACAGGCTTTGGAAGGGAGGTGAAGTAAGCAAGATTGGACAAAGGGAGAAATTGAGCTGCAATGGAAGCCCAACTGTTCTGGTGAAATGATGAAGCTGAAATAGGCTATGGGAGTTGTCCCACCTTGGTCCATATGGCAATGTCCTTAAACCCTGCATTTCTCAGTCATCAGAGTTGGTCCACCCATGAAAGGGCTTGACCTTGAGCAAGATGGCTTTCTAACTGCTGCTGAGCAACTGAAGGCAGTCCACTAACAGCATTCCCAGTACCTGAACCAATTCTCCCCATAAGGAACAGGTTTGTGATGACCATGCACAATAGAGAAAGTAAGAATGTTCTGATAAAGTTATTTTTTTTTACAGTGACTTCTTTCTTATTGTGGTATAAACACAACATGAGATCTACCCTCTTAACAAAATTTTAAGCACACAATACAGTATTGTTTACTATAGGCACAATGTTATACAGTAGATCTCTAGAACTTAGTCATATTGCACAACTGAAACTTTATACCCACCGAAAAGCAACTTTTCATTTCCCTCTCTGCCCAGCCCCTGGTAACCGCCATTCTACTTCCTGTTTCTATGAGTTTGATTATTTTAGATACTTCATGTAAGTGGAATCATGCAGTGTAACAGAGTTTACTTTGTAACTAGCTTATTTCACTTTAGCATAATGTCCTTCAAGTTCACCCATTTTGTTGTGTATAGCAGGATTTCTTTCTTTTTGGAAACATTGAATAAAATTTCACTGTATGTATTGACTTAATTTTCTTTATCCATTTATCCATCAGTGGACATTTAGATTGTCTCCATATCTTAGCTATTGTAAATAGTGCTGCAATAAACATGGGAGTGCAGATATTCTTGGAGATAGTGATTTTATTTCCTTTGGATGTACACCCAAAAGTGGGATTGCTGGATCATATGTTAGTTCTATTTTTAACTTTTTGAGGAACCTCCATTCTGTTGTCCATAACTGGCTGCACCATTTTACATTCTCATCAATAGTGCAAAAAGGTTCCAATTTCTTCACATTGCTGTTAACACTTATCTTTTGTCTATTTGATAACAGCCATTATAACAGGTGATGAGAGATAGTATCTCATTATGGTTTTGGTTTGCATTTCCCTGATTATTAGTGATTTTTGAGCATCTTTTTATATACCTATTGTCAGTTTGTATGTCTTTTTCTAGAGAAATGCCTATTTATGTCCTTTTTCCCATTTGTTAAGGAGATTGTTTGTTTGCTATTAAGTCCTTTATATACTTTGATTATTAATCACTTACCAGATGTACAATTTAAAAATATATTCTCTAATCCCATGGGTTGCCTCTTCATTAAACTGATTATTTTCTTCGCTGTAGACAAGGATTTTTGCTTGGTGTAATACCATTTGTCTATTTTTGCTTTTGTTGCCTGTGCTTTTGGTGTTATATACAAGAGATCATTATCAAGACCAATGCCATGAGGCTTTACCCCTATGTTTTCTTCTAGGAGTTTTACAGTTTCAGGTCTTACATTGAAATCTTTAACCCATTTTGAGTTAATTTGGGTGTATGGTGTAAGGTAAGGGTATAATATTTTTTTCCACATTGGATATTTAATTTCCCTAACACCATTTATTGAAGAGAAGATCATCCACCAAAACCAAGTGGGATTTATCCGTGGGATACAAGCATGATTCAGCATAAACAAACCAGCTAATGTTATATACTACAACAGAAGTACAGCAACAGAAGTATAGTTTTAGCAGAAAGAAGCTAAAAATCACATGATCCTCTTAATAGATATAGAAAAAGCACTTGACAAAGTTCAACATACCTTATGATAAAAACTCTAAATAAACTTAAGAACAGAAGTAATTTATTTCAATATAATGAAGGCCATATATGAAAAGCCCACAGCTAACATCATAGTTAATGCTGAAATACTGAAAACTTTTTCTCCAAAATCAGGAAGAAGGCAAATATGCCTGCTTTTTCCACTTCTATTCAATGTAGTAATAGAAGTCAGAGCAATTGGGGAAGAAAAAGAGATAAAAATATTATAATCCAAATCAGAAGAATAAAAGTAAAATATCCCTGTTTGCAAATGACATGATCTCATATGTAGAAAACCTTGAAGACCACACACACACAAACACACACACACACACAAACTTAGAACTACTAAATTCAGTAAAGTTATGAGATACAAAATTGGCATAAAAAATCAGTTCCATTTCTATATGCTAATAATCAACTATCTGAAAAAAAAATCTCATTTACCATAACATCAAAAAGAATAAAACATTAATACTTAGAAATGAACTAATTCAAGGAGATGAAAAACTTGTACACAGAAGAATACAAAGCATTGGTGAAAGAATTAAAAAAACAAAAATGAATACAAAGACAACGTCTGTTCATGGTTTGGAGGAATTAATATTGTAAAAATGCCCATACTACTCAAAGCTATGTATAGATTCAATGTCATTCCTATCAAAATCCCAATGGAATTTTTTTATAGAAATAGAAAAAAAAATCCTAAAATTCAAATGGAACCACAAAAAAAACTCAAATAGCCAAAGCAATCTTGAGAAAGAAGAACAAGCTGAAGGCATCACATTTCCTGATTTCAAAATATGTTACAAACTTCAGTAATTAGGACAGTATGGTATTGGCATAAAAACAGACATGCAGATCATGGAACAGAATACAGAGCCCAGAAATAAACACATGCATATATAGTCAACTGATCTTTGATGAGAATACCAGAAGTGCACAATGGGGAAATGACAGTCTCTTCAACAAATGACGTTGGGAAAACTGGATATCCATGTGTAAAGTTATTTTAATATAACTAGTTCCATGCTGTATCAAAATGGTCATTTCAAAAGGAAAAATACTGTAATTTTCATAGGTATCAATGACATTTACATCTAAGTCATCTTCATACTATCTGAATTTCCACCCAAGAAAGAATGGTGTGACAATTTCTATTTTTTACATTTGTTTGATGATTTTTAAGCTGAAAATTTAATAATTATATCCAAGTGTAGATGTCAAGGATACTATCTCACAGAATTACTCTCAGGGGAAAACTTACCTGGAGCTGAGCTGTCTTTTTCCCTAGCACTAGCAGTGGTAGTTTTCATTTTGATGCTTAGGGTCATGATGTGTCACCTGTTCACAACTTACTCCTTCTTCCTGCATACTTCCCATTCACAAATGTTGATGCCTGCCTTTTGTCTACCACCCACTCAGGCTCCACTCTCTCAATGACTGGCTACAAATTTCACTGATACTCAGGAACATGTACTTTGTTTCAAAAGTCTGTGACAGTCCTACTTAACCAACTAGAACATTTCTTCCATAAAAGCATCATGTCATTTACTTCTTGCTTCTCCCATAATACCCACCCAATAACTGATTTTCAATTATATGTAACCTAATGATGATTTTAATGCTATGGGAAAATTATGATCTTCAAATTAAATCCCAAGTCACAGTCTACCATCATGTATATTTATAACTTGCCATTTTTGATGATAGAAATAAATTGTAACCTGGAAGAATCAAGAAATCCAGGGGTTCTTACTTCTGGCAGTGAAGAGAGTCAAAAAAACTATATCTTACCAAGGGGCCAGTGGAAAAATGAGAGCACTATTACTGGATTGCAAATTTAGAATCCAATGTAAAGTTGAATTTTAAATCCAGAGTCAAGAAGTCTAAGGTAAATAACGGAAACCAGGTTTTCATGACGAAACAGATTTTTTGAACCAAGGATTTAGACAAGAAACAGCTCAGAATGATTCCTGTATGGAAGAACCAAAGTATAATTGTGGCAAGATCCTAAAACTTAACAGTTCAAGATAGGCCATATTAAAAACTGAGACCATCCTACATTCAGACATTTCTCAATGCAAATAACTTTTATATTTTTCTAATGGGAAACTAAAATATTACACTCGTGAGATGGAACTGATATTATTAAATGTCTTCTATATGTCAGACACTTTCTACATGTCATTATAATTAATTCTCTCATTAGCTTTATGGCATAGGTTTTATTAATTCCATTAAAAAAGTAGAAATTGAGGTTCAGAGGGGTAAAGTGATTTGCCAACACTAGTAAGTAGTGGATCTGCAATGGGGCCTGTCCAACTCCAAAGTATGTTTTATTCCCACTGCTGTAGGTTGTTTATGAAGGACATTATCTCTTTATCTTTTGTTTATAGCCACACAGACATACACTCACACAAACTGTGGCTGCTTCATATCCTATGTTTGCATGTGTATGTGTTTGTTTGCTTGTTTTAATCTGAGGCTGAAATTCCCATCTCTAAATTTTTAGTTTGGAATGCTTTTTCTCAGCATCAATTCTGTATGTCCTCCATATTCACTGTGCTACAGGGTGCCTAACACTACTTGACTCATCACCTGGGAAAAGTTCTGACTTCTCTCTTTCTCATTCATAGGAATTAATTTACATGCACGAGGCAAATAAGTGTGTATAAATAATTAATGTTAAAATGAACTGATACGGTAATCAAAATGAACTGAATATACTGGACACTCTTTAGCCAAATATTTTTGGAAGAAGAAGGAACAAGTTAGGCAGCCACCCTCTTCTCCCAGCTTTTTTTTTTTTTTTATGGCAGAGTCTTTTATTTTTCCCCAGGAATTTTGTATGCAGTTCTAAAGTTTCAGGTAATCAGCCATTATCTAGGTGTTCCTCAGCCCCTAAATTGCCTTATAGATGCATGATAGATCTGTCACAAGATGAACACAGATAGAATGGAGGTAATAAACAGAAATTGAAATTGGTTAAAAATACTACTATAGTGCTGCATTTATGTCAATCCATTCCTTCTTCAGCAACTAGAGATTACAATTCCTTGAAAATAAGATGAAAAATGTCATTCTGTAGAATCTCTGAGAAGTGTCTAAATCTTTAAAAAGCAAATGTTTCCGAAGAAACCCTTTGCGCACAATGAGCCTTTTGGAAAAGAAAATAATTTGATCTAGTTTCTTTGTATAGATTCTCACCATGGAGAAGGGATGATTCCTGCTACCAATGTGCTCACCTGGGATCAGAGAGGACTAGAGTTTGCTAACAAGCTCTGTTACAACTGCATATATTTCTTCCTTGAATTCTTATGAGACTGTTTTTATATGGTGGAAATATTCCAAATATAAACAAAGAAAAATTACGCTGAAAACTGCTAATGCTAAGTTTAGGGCTTGCAGAAAATATCAGCTAGTGAAGCACAGCTGCCAGAATAAGACACTTGTGCTCACAGAGATGATTTTTCTTACAAAATTTGAAAGAAATTATAATGATGAATCATAAGCCCTACTATAAATAAATTATGACTGCAAATTGCCAGATACAGAAATATTCTCATTAAAGCCCATTGTCTTTGAAGACAAAATTACCTCATTTATTATTTCAGTAGACTCAAACCAATTTAGAACAATTAAAGCCCACATTATCAAGCATGCTTGATATGCACTGAAAATACATTAAAAGAGAAACAGGTGCTGTTCCAATCTAATAGGATCAATCACTGACTATCTGCTATAAGAAACATGCCACTTTTGTGGAAGCAATTTAGTATTTCACTGAATGAATGCAAATTTCCAATCAGCCAAGGACAATGTACCATTTGGTTCATTCATTCATTCACTCATTAATTCATTTTCAATCAATCCTTCTACATTTCCAATATACCTATTACATGCCAGGTAACTGGTCAAACATGGTGGGAAACCCAAAGATGAGAAAAACATTGTAATTGAAATTCATGTCTATTCTCCAGGAGAGTAGAAATGGCATGCACTCCAACATAGGTAATGTAAACTTGATAGTGAGATGCACATGTAGTGATCAAGAAGCTGAAAGGACAGAAAACTACATTTTGATTGGAGGGCCAGGGAAATCTATAAGAAATTGACATGATGTGAACTGGAAACTGAGGGCTATAAGATTCTAAATATAGACATTAAATGAGAATATTCCACATGGGATGAAGAGAAAGAAACAGGGCAAAGAGGGAGTAATAGTGAGGAATTTGGTCTAGAGCAAATGGAGCATTGAAGAAAGTCATGGTAGACAAGAATAAAAACTCACAGCAAGACTGGAAGCTTAAAGCAAATGATTCTAAATTTATATGGTAAATATTGTGGCACAATTGAGAGTATGTATGTGGATTAATGATGCCATTGGAATGGGCAGGAGTATATAGGAAGATTTATGCATGTTATAATTACTAAGGTGACATTTAAAAGAATAGAAATGTTATATAACTTCTAAATTTGTGTGTGAAGAAGTGGGATGTGACGGTAAAAGTGTGCAATCAATATGAAAAGACAAAGAAAAACAGATAAAACTTTCAAAATTAAGTCATTTCAATTGAATATTAATAAAAATAATATACAATAAAATTGTGGGATGCAGTAAAATATTTAATGTATTTTTAAAAGTCTAAAAATTAATGAGCTTAGATTCCACTCCAGAATTTAGAAAAATAGCAAGATTAACCTAGAGAATGTTGAAGAGAGAATAGCAGAGATAAATATTAATAAAATAGAAAATATACGATGAAAAAGATTAACAAAATCAATTTTCTGAAATGTCTAATTAAAATGATATACTTCTGGCATGAGTTAGTAGTAAAAATGTGAGAGAAGATTCCAGTAACCAAAATCAGAAGAAATACAGGAAACATTGCTAGAGATATTGCAGATATTAAACAAATAAACCAATCAAAGGATATTATAAGCAATTTTAGGTCCAAAGTTAGAAAATATAAATGAAATAGATGAAATGAAAATATATATAAATATTAAAATATAACCAAAACTGACACAGGTAGAAATAAAGAAGCCTTTAAAATTCTAGGACCATTCAATAAGTTTAGTAAGTATAATCAAACCCTTCACAAATGTACCTACGAACTTGCTAAATTCACTTATTAATTCTGGAAGATTTTTTTGTAGATTCTTTGGAATTTTTTAAGTAGACAATTGTGTCATCTGTAAATACAGACAGATTTATTTCTTCTGTTCTAATTTGTTTTCCATAAATCCCTGAAAAAGCATAATTTTGTTTTACATTTGAATGTCTCGGTTTCAGAATTAGATTAAAAGAAATAAAAGTATCTTTTAGGGATTCCCTTAAGAGTATATAATTTACTACAAATATCAGATGCTAAGTATTATATAAAAGGCTGTGCATCTAAGATCCAGGTACAGCATTATCCCTTGGCCCGTTATCCCAGACCATTCCTAAAAATCTAGGTAACAAAACTCTCCAGGAAATTATTTCCTGTGCTGACCAGCTGCACATCTTTTCTAACAGGTCTTATCATCTTGACAGTTTCTGATAGTTTTGATTTTTAATTTGCCTTCAGACCTTTATCCTCACTATATGGATGGTGTCAATAATCAAGTTTGTCCCAGACATTCTCTATTTTATCTCTGATAGTCCCAAGTCTTTTAAAAAAAACCCTCAGTCCCACACAAGCTGGGACTTTGGTCATGCTTGAAGTAGGATAATATGTATCATAAGAAAATATATTTCTGCTATAAAAAAATCATATTAAATATTTTTGAAAATGTGAATGCTAACGTTTTAAGATGTAATGACTATGAAATGCCGTTCATCAGTCTTAACTGTTTTATCACTTTTTAAATCAGATTCTCTACTTTTTAAGAGATCACCCTCTTTAACTTGGATATACTGTAACATTTAAACATTATTTCTATAAGCATCTTTTAGATAAAACATAACATCATTATTTATATAACATCGTTTATATATAATATGCAAATATTTGGTGCATTACTCAGCTGGTAACCTAACAAATTTTTATTTTTCTTCACAAAATCTTTGTACATATACACTGCCTTGGGAATATCTATACAAGTTATCAGAGAAATAACTGGCATTCAGGAAAATATATCTGCCATTTATCACATCTCAATGAGAAATGAGCTTCATTAAACCCTACTGCCTTTGCCTTCTGAAATTTTCCATCATGTTCTCCTCATCATTCCTGCTGTGAGAAACAACTAAACAGTATGTTCATTCTTGAAGCTCCTGGAACACTCAGCAAGAAGTGGAAATCCAAGGTCTTCTGTAGTATTAATTTTGATTTATGTAATGGAGAGAAATTTTTTCATACTAGATTAACTACTTCTCACTACAGGGTGTAGAAGATGCCTTATTTGGGGATGACATTATTAATTACAACAAAAAACAATAGGGAAAACAGCTTGTAAACAATTCCGTAGAATACGTGATAATATGAAAAAGAAGTCATGGTACATTACTAAATGGAAAAAGCAGATTAGAAAAGCATTTGTGAATTGTGGTCCTGTTTTTAAATACATATATAAGTGTATTATAAAGTCTGAGAGAAAATTCACCTAAATGTTAATATGTCACCAGCTGATGTAATATAACTGGAAATTTTTACCAACTTTATTTAGCTTCTCTATTTTTAAATGTTTTATAGCTCATTTATACTTTTATGAAAATTATTCAACTAATCAAAGTATAAAAATCACTAATTTTTGAACATTTGCATGACTAATGCCAAAGCAATGTCATGTCTTCACAAGTACACTGGACGTTCAGTTTGGTGACTTAAATTGAAAATCCTGCTCTACCTCTGAACTATGTAACAAGTTATTCAACCTTCATCAGCCTCGGATTTTTCATTTGAAGAATTGAAAAAAAAAATCGCATATGACTTTGGGAATATGAGATGAGATTATATACACAAAGATACTTTGAAAGCTCAACCAATATATAAATATTTAATATTGTTTTAAAATAATTGTTATTTCATTGTGTTTAGGCTAGATTCCATTTTTTTAGACTAAAATCTTAAGCTTACTGCTGGCTGTTCTGTGTTTTTGACAGAAAAAATTAAAGAATATGTTAAAATACAGAAAATGTTGTATGAAAAGTCTTTAGTCAAATCCTTAGTGGAGTATAATATGTTCCCTATAACATATAAATTTATGCTTTTTTTAAATTCTAAGGGATATTTCCAAAAATTATTTTCCCATTATTTATATATTTTTCTATATTGAATAGGTGAATAAATAATTATCTCCAGGAGCTATGTTGTTTTAAAACAAAAATGACTCAGATCAATTTAGACTTTTTTATAAAATATCAGGTTAACAAGAAAAAATTTCTGGAAATTTGATGCATATCCTCCAATTTTGTTTTGAAATTATCATCTTAAAAGACAGCAATGATATTTTCCCACAACCATACTGTTTGTTATTACTGCTGGAAACTGAGATAGCTATGCCACTAGTCGAATGTTTGTGTTCAATTCCAAATGACCATGTGATGAAAACTTGGCTCGTAAATGTTTAGGAAAAATGTTTTGAGAATCTGGTCCTGAGAACACTGAAATCCCAAATTGTCTTAAATTCAGGTTGATATCACTGGTTATTTCCATAATATCTCTACTTGTGTCTATTTTAACTTTTAATATTCTAGATTTATAGCAAAAATGCCACGCTTTCTGGTTTTGTACTGTTCATCTAATTATTAATTGGCCACCAACATGTATTTGCATCCAAAGGAGCCAGAGTGCTTTACACATGTCAGAACAAAAAGAAACGGAATGTGAGTTACTTGCCATTAATAAGTCACAGATCTATAAAACAGTCAGATTTCCCCATCTAGTTAAGGAGAAGCATCCTGGAGATCTTCATTTTCCTGTTAGCATATTGTTACTGATTCAGTGCTTCATAAAATTTCAGAGTTCATCCCCTATTCCATTATTCACCCTTCTACAGAATACACATATAGCCCATGGCTGCATTATGTCTAATTTAGGTTTTCCACTTACACATCTGGGGCTAAATCTCAATACCTTACGCAGAGGAGAGTTGTGCCAAATGGAAGCATTTAAGGTGCTAAAATCCTTAGTAAGTGTTTATATGTTTTGTAAGCCATGTTCACTAGAGGCACTTGTTAGCTGTATTTCATTAGATCTCCACCAATTGACAAAGATTGAGGGCTGGATTGTCATGATGTTTATACAAACTTAAATCAGTTCAATAACCTAAGTAAACATTCTTTCCACCTTATAAAGGGTTCTTTAGGATTAAGATCATATTGTATAACATAAAGGTGATAAACGTCAGATTTCTTCAGGGAAAAATGATGAAGTGTTCACCCCAACCACCTCTGTTTCTAAATATTTAGCAGAATCTTTATGATGCAAAGCAGCTTTTCATACTGTCCTAAAATCCTTCACTTGCACTAATTTTTACCCTTTAGGAATGTGCCATTTGATTCTCGGTCATGCTTAAAATAGAGTTGCAATGAAAAGGGACAAACATGGTTACAGTTAATGAGCTATTACTTGGGTATTTGAGCATAAAGAGACTTCAAGACTTATGGGGATGAAAAAAAAATACAAACAAAAACTTTTAATCACAACGTAATTTTATTTGTTCAGAAATAATTTATTATTTTTTTATTTTATTTCAGCATACTATGGGGGTACAAAAGTTTAGGTTATGTATATTGCCCTTGCCCCCCCAGTCCCCCGAATCAGAGCTTCAAGTGTGTCCATCCCCTAGACAGTGTGCATCGCACTCATTATGTGTGTATACACCCATCCCCTCCCCCCCCACATCTGCCCTACACCCGATTAATGTTATTCCTAAATGTGCTCTTAGGTGATGACCAGTGAAACCAATTTGATAGTGAGTACATGTGGCGCTTATTTTTCCATTCTTGGGATACTTCACTTAGTAGAATGGGTTCCAGCTCTACCCAGGATAATATAAGAGGTGCTATATCACCATTATTTCTTATAGCTGAGTAGCACTCCATGGTATACATATACCATGTTTTATTAATCCACTCATGTATTGATGGGCACCTGGGTTGTTTCCACATCTTTGCAATTGTGAATTCTTCTGCTATAAACATTCGAGTGCAGATGTCTTTTTTACAGAATGTCTTTTGTTCTTTCATGTAGATGCCCAATAATGGGATTGCTGGATCAAATGGTAGGTCTATTTGTATTTGTTTAAGGTATCTCCATATTGCTTTCCAGAGGCTGCACTAGTTTCCAGTCCCACCAGCAGTGCATGAGTGTTCCTGCCTCTCCGCATCCACACCAACATTTATTGTTTTAGGACTTTTTGATAAAGGCCATTCTCACTGGCATTAAGTGATATCTCATTGTGGTTTTGATTTACATTTCCCTGATGATTAGAGATGCTGAGCATTTTTTCATGTCTGTTGACCATTCTTCTGTCTTCTTTTGAAAAATTTCTATTCATGTCCTTTGCCCACTTTCTGATAGGGTTGTTTTTTTTTTTTGTTTTGTTTTGTTTTTGCTGATTTTCCTGAGTTCTAAATAGATTCTAGTTACAGTCCTTTATCGGATGTGTAGCCTGTGAAAATTTTTTCCCATTCTGTAGATTGTCTGTTTCCTCTCGTGACAGTTTCTCTGGCTGTGCAGAAGCCTTTTAATCTAATCAGGTTAATGGACCACATACGTAAGAATCATGAAGATTTGTGAAGTAAAAGAAATGAACATTCACAGCTACATCCCCTGTGCCTAGAATAGTGACTGACACTTAGCTGAATAAATGAACTCATCACAATCTGTTTATGTTGAAAATTCAAATAGTGCCTCTTTGTACTCCACAGATACGACACAAACTATTCAAATTCAATATATGTATTTTCCATATGGGTGAAATCAACTTAAAGATATCCCATATGCTTAGCTTTTCATCAATATGTGATCACTATTTTTTTTTGCAATTTTTTATTCAAGTTTTCTCTTAGGTTATGCCTGCTTAGCTTCATTCATTGGCCATTCCACTGGAAATATTGAGTTTTATAAATTAAGCATATTATTCATAAAGTTTTACAGAGTTTTAATAGATTCTTCTAAAGTCGTACAGTTTCCTTTTTGCAATTCAACTATAATGCTTGACCTACTATAACTGTCTAGAAAATCTTCTTTGAGCGTCCCTCTCAAAATCTGTCTAAGCAATTTTGGCCAAATTTTACCACTCCATGGAATAAGTAGGCAAGTCAGGGACATTTTTCTCACTGTTAAACATTTGAGATGAAGGCTTATACATAGTATTCATAATCTATTTTCAAAGAAAGGCCTACGTATAAAATTAATAGCTTTAAAATATAAACTAAATTTGTTTAAAAAGTAAAAACAGGTAAAATATAATTCTCTTCTTTAGTCCTTAGAAATCCTTCTTTGTTTAATGACATTTTAAATGACAGAATTTGTATAAATTGGGCTAATATCATTTCCCATACATTCTACAAAATAGAAAACATGCCCTTCTTAAAGCAACTTGAACCATGGCTAACAAATAGAAAAGTCCCCTTTCAATTTTCAGAGCCTACTATCACCTATGCTCTATAGAAAGGCAGCCAGGTCAAGGACCAGGTTCAGGAAGGAACTGTCTTTACTGACCCCTGAGTTACAACATCTTAAGATGCACCTTCGTAGACATTTACTTAACAGTTTATATGATCTTCATCTTTTATGCCTCATATTGACAAGTTATATCATGCAATAAAGACTGTGTTACATGCTGTATTATAGGGGATGCAAAGATGACACAGTATTTTTCCATCTGCAATATCTTGTAGAGAGAGACCATGTAGAGAAAGAATATTTATGCACTATAGGATGTAGAGGATGCCAAGAAAAAGTGGCAGGGCATCCAGGGAAGGAAAAGGACAAGTCTAATGGGCAATATCATGGAGACATCTGAGTCTAGAGATGAAGAATGGACCTGGAAATGATGAATGGACATCGCAGGAGGCATGCCAGAAGAATCTTGAGTTTAGGAGAAGAAAATGACACAAATAAAAGCACAGAGGTGTGAAATAATCATGGACTACATTCAAAAATTAGCAAGCTGCCCAATTTAAAGATGTATAGCACCGGAAAAGTTGAAAAATAAAGTAACTAAATGGCATTCAAAGATGTGTGGCTTCTGTAAATTAGGAGAAAAAAATAACTGTTTGGGTGTTACATACAAATATCTCTATATTAAAAGATATCCACATGTTAGTACAGGAAATGTGGAGAGGAAAAGAGAGCCTGCATATGAAATAGGTCAGCTGATTACACTGTATTTGGAAAAGCCTTGGTTCATAAGCCTATTTTGGAAGCCTATTTTGTTTGATAAGGGAAGAAGTGGGAAGCGATGAAGACTAAAAAGGTCTGAAAACAGCCTGGTACTTTGCCAGAGAGTGAAGCAATGCATATACATGTGCTAGGGGAAAAGACAGGAAAAAACTGGATGTTTTAGAGAAATTGCATCAAATCTGCACATACTCAACTATCCAGCACAATGAGAACTACATAAATAAGATTATATCAGAAAAAGTAATTTGCAAATGACAGTATTAAAAAAATAGTCTGTGTGTTACTTGCATAAATAAGGTTTGTCAATCTCAAACATTGGTTCTTCTCACAAACTATTAAATGAACCAACAAATGTTATTAAAGACATAGGGCAAAATGTCTTACCATCCAGAAAGAGAGGATATTTTTATTAGTATATGAAGTTGTTATTGGCAAAAATGCCAAGTGTAATTCTGAACTATTTAAATGGAGGTACAACTACCCTGAAGCTCCTACTAGATGAAACAATAAGTACTTTGTAGGTCAGAATGCCACTAAGTTAAGGCCCAGGCCCCAATACACATACCAGTAATGTATTAATAATAATGATACCTGACTCTCAGCTCTCCAAAACTATTATTTTCCAAAATCAATGAAGAGGACTGCCTAAGAGTTAGAGAAGTTCATCCCCATCCTGCCATCACTTAAATTAATATAAAACTATCCTCAGCATAAACTAAATTACTAAAAGAAAAAATGTCTCTGAACCCCACAATTAAGAATGTAATTCTGAAAGTACATATATTATAAAATCTTCAATCAATAGAAAATGAAAATTAACTACTTACATATGTAAATATGTGTCCAATTTTGTGCAAATTTAAACATTTTGGTTAGGACTTACTGAGAAACACATTGAAAATTAGAAAAGAAAAAATTCCACATCTCCATAAATTTATTCACCCAAAGTGGTAATTTTCAAGTTATGTTAACAATGGAAACTAAATTTTATGAACCACTAAAAACCTTAACACAGTAAACCTTCACTAATTAAAGAAAGGAAAGAAAAGTACACTTGCAAAAATAGAAATAACTCCAAATTGTATAATAACTTTAGAAGAAACAAATTTTCCAATGACTATATTTTAGAGATGCTGTTAGTAATATAATCACATCATGTAATATTCACTTTGCTAATACATATTTTTATCCAATATTTACTTTGTTTAATAAATTCCTTAAAATGACTACCAATTATTATATTTCACATATTATTTCACACATATCATTACACTTATTATAAATAGGTGTACTTTGAAGAATTGCTATAGATATGGTACTATGACTACTATATATTTGAGGTTGACTTCATGAGTTAAATGTTAAAATGTCCAGATCATAATTGTACTTTTAACATTTAAAAATTACATATTTCCCTTCTTTCAAAAAATTCTTAATTAGTGAAAATGAATTTGGGGAGATATACTAGTCCACGGATAGAAGGAAGAGTACACAAGCTGCTACATTTCAACAAAATATGTCCAAGTAACAAAGGTCTGCACAGATATTTTGAATAATCAGTAATTCCATGACACCAGCTGATTCCTTGCTTTCTCAACTTGAACATTATAACACATTGGAATAAAATTTATTTTTCTGCAAACTATGTGCATTTATCATTAATAGAAAGTCTAGAGGTTAAAATGAATGCTCTGATGCCAGACCACCTGTGTTTGAATCCTGGCTCTGCCAACTACTGGCTGTGTAACCTCAGGCACAGTGCCCTGCCAAGCCACACTGTAGTCTGAGCCAAAATGAAAAATGTGTGTCCCCATACACACTTATTTAAATAATCTCTTGCATTTTGAGATAAGTGGAGAAAGTTAATACAAGCTTTTTATACATACAGTTATGTGTTGATTAAGGACAGGGATACACTCTGAGAAATGTGTTGTTTGGTGATTTTTTTGTGCAAACATCACAGAGTGTACTTTTACAAACCTCTATGATATAGCCTGCTACACACCTAGGCTATATGGAATAGCCTATTGCTCTAGGCTACAAATCTGTATAGTATGTTACCATATTGAATACTCTAGGCAATTATAACACAATGGTAAGTATCTATGTATCTAAACATAAAAAAGGTATATTAAATATATTATACAAAATAAAAAATAGTACACCTCTATAGGGTACTTACCATGATGGAGCATGCAAAACTGGAAGTTGCTCTGAGTGAGTTAGTGAGTAAATGATGAGTGAAAATGAAGGCCTAGAATATTACTGCATATTACCATAGACTTTGTAAATATTGTACACTTAGGGTACATAAAATTTATTAAATAATGTTTTCTTTATTCAATAATAAATTAACTTTAGCTTATTATGACATTTTACTTTATAGACTTTTTAATTATTTTCAACTTTTTGACTCTTCCGTAGTAACACTTAGCTTAAAACATGAGCACATCATATAGGTGTTCAAAATATTTACTTTCTTTAGATTCTTATTCTAAAAGCTTTTTTCCATTTAATTTTTTTAATTTTTAAAATTTTTGTTGAAAACTAAGGCACAAACACACACACACAATCAGCCTAGGCCTACATAGGGTCAGAATCATCAATATCACTGATTTTGTCTTCACATCTTGTCACATTGGAAGGTATTCAGGGGAAACAACACCCATGGAGCTGTCATCTCCTGTGATAACAATCCCTTCTTCTGGAATACTCCTGAAGGACCTGCCAGAGGCTGTTTTACAGTTAACTTTTTTTCATAAGTAGAAGCAGTACACTCTAAAATAATTATAAAAATATAGTATAGTAACCAGTAACGTATGTATTGTCATCAAGTATTATATCTTGTACATAATTGCAGGTGTTATACTTTAATACAACTTGCAGTGAAGTAGTTTTGTTTACACTAGCATCACCATGAAAACGTGCGTAATGTATTGGGCTATAGCATATGACAACTACGGTGTCAGTAGCAATAGGAATTTTCAGCTCCATTATAATCTTATGGGACCATCATACTATATGCAGTCTCTTGTTGACTGCAACATTATTATATGGCATACGACTCTACATACACACATACATGTCACATATATAACTATATATATGAGCTTATGTATCCATGTTGCTATGTATATATTTATATGGAGATATGTATATATGTGTGTATAGAGAGAAATATACAGATATATTTGGAGAAAGATAGCTATGAGAATATAGTATCTATTTATATGGAGGAAAATATATAGACATAAGTATGTGGGTATATATAGAGATATATATGGAATGTATATCTATCTACCTATCTATAGATGGAGAGAGACAGTAAGCTTTTGGGGAACAGGGTGCATTGCCAATGAGCACTAATATTTTGAAAAGCATCTTTTTTTTCTGAGCAGGTCTCAACAGTGGGCTTAAAATATTCAGTAAACCATGCTGTGAACACATATGCTGCCATTCAGCTTTGTTATTCCATTATAAAGCATAGGTAGAGTACATTTACTGTAACTCTTAATGAACCTAGGATTTCCTAAATGGTAAATGAGCAGTGGCTTCAGCCTACAGTCACCAGCTGCATTAGTCCCTAACAAGAGAATCAGCCTATCCTTTGAAATTTTGAAGCCAGATGCTGACTTCTCCTCTCTAGCAATGAAAGTCCTAGATGGCATTTTCTAATAGAAATATTTTTGGTCTACATTGACAATCTGTTGTTTGATGTATCCACTTTCCTCTGTTATCTTAGCTAGATCTTCCTCATAACTTGTTTCAGCTTCTACATCAGCACTTGCTGCTTCCCCTTGCACTTTTATGTTATGAAGATGGCTTCTTAAACCTCACGAACCAACCTTGCTAGCTTCAAATTTTTCTTCTGCAACTTTCTCACCTCTCTGGCCCTTCATAGAAGTGAAGAGAGTTAGGACCTTGCTCTATATTAGGCTTTGGCTTAAGGGAAAATTATGGCTCATTTTATCTTCCATTTAGACCACTAGAACTTTCTTCACATCAGCAATAAGGCTGTTTTACTTTCTTATCATTGCTGTGTTCACCAGAGTAGTACTTTTAATGTCTTTCAAGAACCATTTCTTCAAATTCAAAATTTGGCTAACTGTTTGGCCAAAAGCCTAGATTTTGGCTCATTTCAGCTTTTGACATGCCTTCCTCACAGAGCTGAATCATTTCTAGCTTTTGATTTACAGTGGGAGACATACAACTCTTCCTTTCACTTGAACACTTAGAGGCCATTGTGGGCTTATTAACTGAACTAATTTCAATATTGTTGTGTCTCAGGGAACAGAGAGGCCTCAGGAGAGGGAGAAAGATGGAAGAATGGCTGGTCAGTGGAGCAGTCAGAACATATACAACATTTATCAAATAAGTTCACCATCTTATATGGATGTGGTTCATGGCATCCCAAAATAATTACAATAGTAACATCAGAGATCATTGATTACAGATCACAATAACAGATATAATAATGAAAAAGTTTTAAATATTGTGAGAATTACCAAAATGTGACACAAAGACATGAAGAGAACACATTAGTAGAAAACTGGAGCCAATAGATTTGCTCAAGCAGGGTTGCTACAAACCTTCAATTTGTAAAATAAGCAGTATCTGTGAAGCAAAATAAAGCGAAGTGCAAAAAAGGAAATATGCCTGTATACATCTACACATAATATATATACATAGAGATACATATTTCATGTATGCCTATATATAATATATACCTATATAACATACTTGCATATTATATATATGCATATATATTTATATATATGTACATAAACACATCTCCCTGAGTTGCCAAATCTGTTTTCTAGCCATTGTGAACCCTTGTAAGTGTGCTTGACAAGGAGTCATGACAGTTGCTCATATCTGAGAACAGAGAATAAATTGGAAACCATTATTCCAGTTGCACAATAACACTGGACCATTAAACAAATGCACAGCAGCAAACTGCCTATATTCAAAATTTTGATATGTTACTTATCATGGATTTGTTTGATTTTGATTTTTAAAAACATTGCACTAAATATTATGTGGATTGATTACTGAGTTTTTTGGCATACACTAATTTTTTTAATTTCATTTATTTTAAAATTATTTTTATTTTATGTATATATTTATGTGGTACAACATGATTTTTTGATATATGTATGCATTATAGAATGATTAAATAAAGCCAGTAACTTACCCCTCACCTCACTAACTTATTTTTGTGTGATTAGAACATTTAAAATCTACTCTATTTGGAATTTTCAACTATATAGTACATTATTATTAACTATAGTCACCATGCTGTGAAATAGATCTGCAGAATGTAATCATCCTAACTAAAGCTTTGTATACTTCGACCAATATCTCTCCTCACCTTCATTCACTGGTAACACCATTCAACTCTCTATTTCTGAGTTCAACTTTTTCACATTCCACATATAAGTGAGATCATATGGTATTTTTCTTTCACTACCTGGCTTATTTCATTCAGCAGAATATCCTCCAGGTTCATTCACATTGTCTCAAATATCAGAATTCCCTTCTATTTTTAAGGTCGAATAGTATTCTGTTGGGTATATATACCGCATTTACTCTTTATCCATTCATCCATTAGTGTATACTTATTTTGATTCCATATCTTGGCTATTCTGAGTGATGTCTCAATGAACATGGGAGTACAGATATCTAACTTCATTCTCTTTGGATGTATACCCAGAAGTGGAATTGCTGGATTATATTTTAGTTCTATTTTCATTTCTGAGAAACCTCCATCCTATTTTCCATAATAGCTATGTTAATTTACATTCTCACCAACAGTGTGCAAGAATTCTCTATTCTCTACATCCTGGACAATATATTTTGTATCTGGATAAAAGCCAACCTAACAGGTGATTTCTCATGGTTTTAATTGGCATTTTCCTGATAATTAGTGATGTGGAGTGTTTTTTCATATACCTGCTGGACATTTTTTGTCTTCATTTAAGAAATGTCTATTCAGGTCCATTACCCATTTTTAATTTTTTTTTCTTGCTATTGAGTTGTTAGAGATCCTTATATATTTTAGATATTAACCTATTGTCAGATGTATGGTTTGCAATTATTTTCTCCTGTTTCATAGGTTGTCTCTTTACTCCATTGATTGCTTCCTTTACTGTGCAAAAGATTTTTAATTTGATGCAATCCCATTTGTCCATTTTTTCTTTTGTTGCTTTTGCTTCTATGGTCATATTCAAAAATCCTTGCCAAGAACAATGTCATAGAGCTTTTTCCCTTTGTTTCTTTTAGTAGCTTTACAGTTTCAGGCCTTACATTTAAGTTTTCAATTGATTTTAAGTTAATTTTTATATGCGGTGAGATAAGGGTCCACTTTCATTCTTTTGCATGTGGAAATCCAGTTTACTGAACATCATTTATTGAAGAGACTGTTCTTTCTCCATGTGCATTCTTCGCACCTTTGTCAAAGACCAGTTGACTGCAGATATATGGATTTATTTCTGGGTTCTTTATTTTGTTCTACCAGTCTATATGTCTTTTTTTGTGCCAGTGCAATGCTGTTTTGATTATTATAGCTTTGTAGTAGATTTTGAGAGTAGGTAGTGTGATGCCTCCAGCTTTGTTCTTGTTGTTCAATATTGTTTGAACTATGCATGTTGTTTTCTGGCTCTACAGGAAATTTTGTTTTTTTCTATTTCTGAAAAAAAAAAAGTCACTGGAACACCTATAGAGATTACACTGAATTTATAGATCACTTTGAGTAGGACGGATATTTTTACACTGGAGTCAAGTGCATCACTTGACTGACCTTCATGTCAGCCCTAATTAGGCAAGTTATACACCTGCTCTACACCTTAGTTTCTCTACCTAAAAAGGAGTTATTTCTAAAGCACAAAGAACAGTATCTGGCAACCCATAGTAAGAACAAAAAAATCATCATTATTATTAACCTTTTTATTTTATATTTACTATAATTTTTAGAAAACTTGATTTTTTCAAGTAATATCGTCATGGAGTTCTGTATTTATTGGAAATATAGCTCAAGGTATTACTGACCTCAGAGCAAAGATTAGGATTACGCTGGTCATAAAGAGGAAAAAAACACCCATTCTGAACATGTCCTGATCATGCCTAACAAACAAATTGTAGAATACTGAATTTTAATTAAATTTCCTAGTCATAGATCCTGGAATTTAGTGGAGCAGCACAGTCAAGCTAAGAGAGAGGAACAGAGTAATCAGCCTTTCCTTCTTTCTTTTTTTTTTGTTTTTTTTTGAGACACAGTCTCACTCTGTCGCCCCGGGCTAGAGTGCCGTGGCATCAGCCTAGCTCACAGCAACCTCAAACTCCTGGGCTCAAGCAATCCTCCTGCCTCAGCCTCCCAAGTAGCTGGGACTACAGGCATGTGCCACCATGCCCAGCTAATTTTTTCTACATATGTTTTTAGTTGTCCATATGATTTCTTTCTATTTTTAGCAGAGACGGGGTCTCGCTCTTGCTCAGGCTGGTCTCAAACTCCTGAGCTCAAACAATCCGCTGGCCTCGGCCTCCCAGAGTGCTAGGATTACAGATGTGAGCCACCACGCCCGGCCTCAGCCTTTCCTTCCGAGAACATTCTTTGAATAGGTGCCTTTCGATATTTTTGAAGAACATCTTGGTGCAATTAATTATGACCAGTATGATGTAGAGATATTAGAGGAAAAAGTGTGAATACAAGAAAATGGCATGCTGAAAGAAGATGGTCAAAGTCTAGTGCTTCCTCTATATACTAGATACCTCTCCCTGCCCCTGCAATCCCAGCTCAGTGATGTTAGAGCCTGGCTAAGCCTCTGTGGAGGAAATAGAATTCAAGTCACTCCTCTTTCAGGAAAACAGGCTCTCTGTTGTTGTGACATGATTATCAGCATGACAAGAGCACTTAGTGTTATGTCAATAAGATTATTTTTCCAACAGCTTCAACAGAGAAATATATTATTCTTAAAAATTTAGACAGAAATAAAATTGTTATTTATGTTTTCTGGCAGATCTTATTTCTTTATTTTTTGTACTTTGAATAGAAGAGTTCCCTTTCATGAATATTCTAATCAGGTTGAAGATTTCAGCCATAGCAGAGAGTTCCACAAATGGCAGTATGGAGTATAGCAGAGCAACAAATATCTGCCTTTGGCAGCAGGCGAAACTTCTGTTTTTCACAAATAGTTCCAGTCCATCTTGGATATTCATATCAAGAAGCCTAGACAGTTTTAAAGAAAGAAGAGCTGTCATATTTTGCCTCTACACTTGCTATTACATCAGGCTGAGTTTTATATTCTCTGGCTATTCTTTCAGTAATTAGTTCATTTAAATACATTAAAAATGTAAATTAGGATTCTACTGCTTTGAAAAGAATGAGATAACTTTGTGAATGACTGAATAAATGAATGACCCATTGACAGAAAGAGTACAAAATGTCTGACATATTTTCTTATTTTTGACACCCCCAGTTACTCTTCCATGGCAATAAAACTTGCTCAGTGAAAACGACAATTTTTTTTTTTTACTGGTAAAAATAAAATTAGCCTAAAATATCACTAGAACATTTTTGAACTGAGAAAAATACACCAACTTGAAGATACTTTTTTTCTGTCAAATATTTGGTTAGGAGAAATGACAGAACCAGTCAATAATAAAAAGTTCTACATTTTAAAATAATACAATAAATGTTCTAAAAATATAAAAGTACATCAATTACCTTTAAATAATCATTAGTTACTAATCATTGATATTAAAGTCACTTAGTATAGATTTTAAAGGACATGTGCCCTATTGATACTGCTTAATATTGTTTTTTATCCTATGTGGCAGATAATGAGATTTTAAAACATATGAAATTCCATAGCAGATTCATCGTATCCCCTAAATGGTTACTTTATGAATGTGCACAAATTAAGCATGTTTTGTCTTCTTTACTCATTTAAGGTAAAAAAAGAAAAATATATACAACACTTTCCATGTGACAAACATTTACTCTGAGGATTTAATGATAACAATAACATAATCTCTGTCCTCAATTAAGTTATAGTCCAAAGGAAGAGTAACGGAGGCAATCACAGGGCCACTGAATAAATGCTGTAATAGCACCCAGGAAAAATCCTAGACTTGGAATGAGAGGATAAGGAAAGCTTTCTTGGTATATGTGGTGGCTAGAAGAATCGTAAGAAATGAGAAGTTAATTATAATCCTACTTAATAAGTAGGTAAGAATATCCCTAAAATTCTCAAACTGTGTTAAATATGCCAATTATGGTGACTATTATAATAGATCCTTTTAAGAGAAATCGACCCAAACCACTTCTCCAAGCTACAGCTCATGACCAAAGCACAGCTATTTCCTGGGCCCTATCATGTTTTCTACTTTGGCCTTGAAGGTTGACCTCTATGATAGCAATACAACAAGTAAGTCATGTTAATGCTCTTCAAAAAGTAAGAGTGAAAGAGTTGGCAGTTTCAGCTCAAGTTGAAAAGCTTCTTGGAAAAAGACAAGAGGTAGAACAGAAGATATAAATAATATGAGGCTATAAGGAAACAGGCAATGGCAGTAGACTTTCTGTGTAGATACCAAGTTGAAGGTGAGGCAGTCACGAGTAGTAGGGGAAGTGATTACACCAAGGGAAGAGAAGCAGCATTAGAAAAAGTAACCTCTAAGTCCAAGGCAGAAGAAAAGAAAAGAAGAGACCTGGTTGTCAGGTCTCAGGTTTTTGGTCTAGTTTTAGTATCCATATGACCTTCTCACTGTGAGTCTCCCTCATATTTCTTAAGTCCCTGCCTCCCTTACTGATCATTGAAGTAATTTTCCATTATTTAAAATAATCTGAGTATCAGTCCCTTGCAGCCAAACAGATCTAAGTGCAACAGAAGTTACCAATCTCTTTGATAATTTACAGAAATAAGTTTTAAGATCACGAAATCATTCAAATTACTTTAGTAAGAATACTTTTCAAGGAAAGAAAAAAGAAAAAGAAAACTCAAAGCAGAAGGTATGCTGGACAAGATCACATTACTTAGACTAAGTGAAATTACACATATTCAATGTTCTTTATAAAAGGGAAGAAGAGGAAACATATCTCTTACTAATATGCTGCTGCACACACTGACATTTAAATGGATGTGGAAGAGCCACAAGTCTACATTGAGTTCCTGCTCACTAATCAAAACTGCTGCCTGTCACCTCAGAAAATGGCTCTGCAGTTCTTCAGGCCAATCTGCATAACATTATCAATTCTCATAGCCCAGTGACTTGACACCAGACATTTTAGAGTTTTCATTGAGTTCCTCACTTATGCAGACAGAGCCAGGCCCACTTAGGATGCTCCTGTATTTAGTCTGAAAGGATAGGCCATATTATTTAAACTTAACAATATCTTGAGGACTAAGATTATCCTATCTCTGCCAATAAGACAGACATGAGAAATTTGCCCAAAAGTCACACCACTGGGATTTGAACTCAAGCCTGCTTGACTCCAAATCACCTCTGCCATGCTGTCCCCTAAGCCCATGAAGAAATTTTCCATTCTCATGCTTTGTTTGGCCCCTACAACTGACTCTTTTCCCCTGAAACACTAGAGACAAGGGCACCAGGAACTACATCGGCTGCTATGGGTCAGATAGGCACAACCATGGTACTGAAGAAGGAACTGTTTGAGAAAAGACTAGATAGCTGTTCTAGATGGATGCTTCTGGAGTGATTTATCTATTTTTCTGTAGAAATTCTCATCCAAGAAGTTAATATTCATAATCTAACACAAGTCAAACAAACTTGGATAATAGCCAGTTACAAGTTAAAAAATGCACACCTTACTTTCTTAACATTCTGCCTTCTCCTTCCTTTCTCAAGTGGAAGAGAAAGAGAATAGAATGGTTTTTCTCTTCCACATTTCCCATTTTACACTGACAATATCCCTGTGTTGGTTTCTCATTATCCACAAGGTGAGGGTGAGGAGACACAATCAATCTTGTCCCAGCTTATCCTTTAAAACATAAAGTTCTGGTTATTTTTGTGTAACAAAACATCTAAAAATCAGTTAAATTAAAAAATAAAACACTTTACTAGGCTCACAATTCTGTAGGTAAAGGATTTGGGCAGGGTGCAGCGAAGGTTATCTCTGTGCCATGGTGCCTGGGCTTCAGCTGGGATAGTTCAATTGTACTGGAATAGCTGAGAGCCATGTATCTTGGACCTCACTTCTTTTATGTGTGGCATCTTCTGAACAACTGGTAGGTAACCAGTATTGCTTTCTTCTTTCTTTTTTAATAACATCTTCATGTGGCTATTTTGGATTTCCTTACAGTATAAAGGTCTCAGGATAGTCAGAATTTCTGATGTTGTGTCCAGTTTCTCCTAAAGAGAACATTTCAAGAGACAAGAAGTGAAATCTAGCAGATTCTCAAGGCTTGAGTCAAGAAACTGGTGAAGGTTAAGTTTTTCTCTATCAGTCAAAGCAGTCACAGAACCCACTCGCATTCAAGGAGAGGTGACAAAAACTGCACCTCTCACTCAGAGGGACATGAAAAATGTGCATCTATCTTCAACCTGCCATAGCTTATCTCCTGCAACTTTCTCCTACATCCTGCCTGTTTCACTCTAAGTATGAATTCCTGATTGAATGAATATTTTAAAACTTCTTTTTAAATATAAAGACCTACTATGTATTATCTACTGTGCTTATACAATAAGGAAATAAAATTACATGCATAATGGCGATTTTATTCCTTACTGGGAAAAAAATTAATTAACTGAGCAATTTTCTTATTCTCTGATCCATTTTCATCATTTATAATAAATGTACCTCACAACGATGTTTTGACAATTAAATGAAATAACACAGGTAAATTACCTAACACAGTACCTGGCACATATTAGTGAATAGTCAACTTTCCTTCCCTAAATTAGAGATAATTATGGTTAATGTTAGTAGTTTGGGTGTGCATATTTTTGTTACAGGGGCGTATAAAAAGTGAAGGTAAAATTCTATTCTGTCAATGCCAGTAGCATGACAGAAATAGAATCTTTCATGCTTCATTTCTGGGAATTGTAGAGTAGTGATGGATGGGTTTATTTTGGGACATTGAGAACATAGCAAGTCTACCATAATTTAACAAGGGCAAGAGAGAAGCAACTTGTGGAAACACTCAAATAGTAATTGTCTTATGCATGGTTCTTTCCTCTGTTATTGCAGTCTTTGTTATATTACACATAGCAACGTTTGGTTATAAATGAGTACAAACATTTTTTTATACCATGTCATTACCAGTTAAAGAACAGGGATCCTATTACATCTACTTTTGCTTAATACCTTACAGTGTTTATCATGGTACATCCCACATCATAAATACTGAATAATTAATTGATCAAACAAAGGGTAAATAATGACAATAGATCAATGGTGTAGGGTTTTGCATTTTTAGCATATGTTAATTAGAATGCTTGCTCCTATTAATAAGGGAAATATAATGTAATAATTTTCATTTCTATTTTAAAAGTTCAGTATGTAATGAATTTCTTAAAGAAAAATGAGGTTAAATCTAGACATATCTAAACAGAGGTCAGTTGACAATATGTTAGCAATATCAAGAGGGAATCCCTTCCATTATTGGATATGTGGTCCCTGTAATTCTATTATAAAAATCACAATAAACTAAGTGCTAGACACTATATGCAATTTAAACATAGTTCCTGCCTTGTAAATATCTAAAATAAATTGTGCTAAGAATTGTCCTTTTAACCAAAACAGAGTTGGCTTACCAGGAACAAGATGGTTAATGTAGAAGATATTGCTAAGAGCCTTGAAATGGCTGTGTTCCAATAACAGAAATGTGATTATGCATCTAAAATACAAATGGAATTACACACAATCAAAGGGTGCTATGGCAGTATTTCCTATCTGAATCCAAATTTTCAGATACTAGGTCAACTGTACCTAGTATCTTTTCTACTGAGGGGGACTTACTTGAGCTGAATCTGTCATTGTTAGTTTTTATAAGTGAAAAATGTTCCTTAACAGTTTCCTCATTCTGCTCTTCATTTACCTTTAGATAAACTATGCAAATGCTGCCAAAACTATGATTGAGAATTTATAAATATAGGAATATCTGTCATCCTAAATAATGGATTAATTTATACCTTTGAAAAACAATAACAAATTATAACTGAAAGAAAAGCTTATAAAATATTTTCTGTGACCACAAGACCTCCCAAATCCAACACTATAATTATTAAGTGTCAACTCTATTTAATAGTATGAGAAAAGTGTCTTTTTTCCACATCACACACAAATGGGTTCCCTCGGCTGTATGAACAAAACTCAACCATTATACTCCCTTCTAGACATCAAGAAGAAAAATGATGTGGCCCTGAAATTAATTCCTCAGAAGCAGGTGGGAGACCAAATATTTCATTGAAAACAAAAAATTAAAAGCAAAAATATATAAAGATAGGTATTGTAACAAAGAGAGTTTCAATTATGGGCCATTCTCCACTTGGTAGCTAAATCATTCAAAATATACATTCTTAAAATTCAGATCATCACTCTACATGCAAGGTGATTTGGAAACAATAATGAAATGACCTAAATAAGGTCTAACTAAGTAAAATGTTTGTTACGTTGTTGGAGAAAGTAGACTAATATATGTAAAGCAATTTTGTTATTCAATGCTGAACAGTTTGGTACAGGTTATACGTCTATGGGAGTCCAAAGAAGGGAAGGATTAATGTAGCATAACATGATTTTACAAGACTCCAGAGGCTTGAACTCTGCACCTTGAAGGATGATTAGGATTTGGAAAGGAAAAAAGATTAAAAGGGATGTTATACATCTTCTGAATGAAAAGACTGTACATGGGGAAAAAGAAAAAAGTGGATAAAAAATGTCATATACAATGCCTTGGTTTTCTTATCCATTAACTATGAATCATTTTAAAAATTATTGTAAAAATTTACGGTGATTATATGTACAAAGCATTAATGTTAGGCATCAGATATTAGCCTAAGAACTTAACAAAAACTTCTTAACCACAGACCTAAGAACTTAATAAAAGGATTGTTTAACAAGAGTTCATCAGTTAAAAATCAGATTAATTTGAGCAGAGAGTGTTAACTGGTTGTCACATAGGATAACTGAGAAAACAAATACATTTCCTCTTAGGAAATTTAGTTTTCTGTTATTATCTTCCTTTTTTTTATTTCAGCGTATTACTGGGGTACAAATGTTTAGGTTACATACGTTGCCTTTGTCCCGCCCAAGTCAGAGCTTCAAGCGTGTCCATCTCCCAGATGATGCGCACCACACCCATTAGGTGTGAATGTACCCATCCCTTCTGCCCCCTTCCCACCTGCCCAACACCCAGTGAATGTTACTAATATATGTGCACATAAGTATTGATCACTTAATACCAATTTGATGGTGAGTACATGTGGTGCTTGTTTTTCCATTCTTGTGATACTTCTGTTAGTAGAATGGGCTCCAGCTCTATCCAGGATGATACAAGAGGTGTTAGATCACCATTGTTTTTTTGTGGCTGAGTAGTATTCCATGTTATACATATACCACATTTTATTAATCTACTCATGTATTGATGGGCACCTGGGTTGTTTCCACAGCCTTGCCATTGTCATATGCTACTATCTTCCTTTAATCATGCATCCTTCAAGTTAGCATGGCTCTAACATGGATCAGACAGAGGTTTCCCAAGACTAAGAACCATCCTTAAGTTCTGGATTGTAATGTCAAAACAGAGATTCTTACTATTACAAACTACTTCAGAAACTTACAAAGCATTTCCTTTGCTTATCTTTGGCTATGTGTTTATGTTGCAGGGGTTCATGTGGAGTGTGTAACTGAGGAACACAGATTGTCTGAATCAGTCCGAAATGGTTTAGTTCTGCATAGGCTCTAGCTAAATTTTTCTCTCTAGCTTTTATCTGGATTTCCTTTCAAAATGGTTTTCTAGGTTCCTTTCAGAGACAACTAGTCTAGGGAAAAAACTTCATAATCTGATTAAAACTGTCCAAATATCATAAAAACTCAATAAGTACAATAATCCAATGACCCACTCAAAAATTAGATAAATATATATACTTTACATGTATCCCTATGGAAAAACTTAGGTTGCCAAATATTTATATTTCTTTTAATGAACATAGCCTATTGGGTTCTAGTTTTATATGGCATCTGTATCAAATATTAATAGTTAATATTAATGGTTCCTGGCTTTAGTTATAACTTCAGAATTCCATGTCAAATAAAGGATGCACTGAGAATATGCCCTAATGTGGATTAACATATTTGACAAAATATTATAATATTAATATAAATAGAAGAAACTGTTGTTAGGAGATAAGACTTAATTCACTATTTTTCTATGTACACAAGAGAGGAGTTTTTCTAATAAGACTTTAGTATATTTTATTATGGTGTCAAATGATTAATAAGAATAATCTATGGAAAAGATCTTAAATAATACTTTTGTTAATTTAATTTGAAATCTATATGAAAAGAATGGTATAGGCTAGGAATCTACAAACTTTTTCCTTCAGAGGGCCAGATTGTAAATACCTTCATCTCTGTAGGCCATATTGTCTCTGTTGCACCTACTGAACTCAGCCATAGCCAGCTGTAAAAAACATAGACAGATGTAGCAATGTTACAATAAAAGCTTATTTACAAAAGCAAGTGGTAAACCAGATGGATCTGGCCCACAGCCTGAGTTAACCACTCCTGTTCTAGGTGAGCAACTGAAAATATTTCTTAGACAATTAAATGGATTCTCGGATTCATAGTTGTGAAAGTGTCATCTACAAATTCCTTGAGGTGTTACTTTGGAGGAAAGATGTTTTCTTCAGATACTTGCACATCAAGGACTCAGGGTTACCTCTGTCATAAGTTAAGCCTCTCTTTTTAGAAGTAAATGTTCAACTGAGTCTGCAGAAACCTCTTTAGAAACTTGACTCTTACAATTAGACATTAAGGAAGAAAACACAGCTGCATAAGATACTGTGGATCAGGAACCAATAGAATTGCTGGTTATTTTCTGTGAGGATAATAGATCTTAATTTAGGTCTATTCTCGTCTATCTTCACCGTACACACTCATCTTTATCCTATAATGGTATATATCAAATATACCATTGGTCAAAATACCATAATAAACATATTTTTGAGAATGATTTGGTTATTAGAACTTAAATGCTTCATGCTGTCAAAAAATCTTTAAAACTCCCTTATCCTAGAGGTTTTTTTTGTTGTTCTTATGAAAATACATAATATCTATTTCTGTATCTCCTAACACAGAACCACAGGCTACCAGGAGCCTAGTAAAAGCTTTCTCAGTATGATGAGATAGGATTTTTATTTTAACTAAAAATAAGATCTCATTAAATAGAAAATACTGACTAGAATAAAGACTAATCTTTCTTTTACTTCTGGACAAAAGAAAATATCTTAATGTTATATAATTGTGTCACTTGAAATTATATTATTGGATCTTAGAAAAATATTAAAATAATTTTCTGCTATTTACACAAAAGTTGCTTCCAATTATTAACTATGTCAAGTAATGTTATGATGAATATTTAAGAAAAGATCTTTGATTTTCCATTCTTGGGATATTTCACTTAGTAGAATGGGTTTCAGCTCTAGCCAGGATAATACAAGAGGTGCTATACCACCATTGTTTTTTGTGGCTGAGTAGAACTCCATGGTATACATATACCACATTTTGTTAATCCACTCATGTATTGATGGGCACTTCGGTTGTTTCCACATCTTTGCAATTGTGAATTGTGCTGCTAGAAAGATTCGAGTACAGATGTCTTTTTTATAGAATGTCTTTTGTTCTTTTGGGTAGATGCCCAGTAATGGGATTGCTGGATCAACACTTAAGTGCACATATAGTAATAACATTCATCAGGTGTCAGGCAGATGGGAGGGGGCTGGAGGGGATGGGTATATACACACCTACTGGGTGCAGTGCACACCATTTGGGGGATGGACACGCTTGAGACTCTGACTTGGGTGGGGCAAGGGCAATATACATAACCTAAACATTTGTATAGGTTATGTATATACTGAAATAAAAAAAAAAAATTAAAAAAAAAGCACAGATCTTTTAGTGCTTAGAAAAATTCCTAGGAATAGAACACATGGAACTAATACTTTGAGTTTTTTCTTCACAGCTTTGTATCAGTATGGGATATTTTTGTTTTTAATTTTGCCATTTTGATATGTAATAATGGTAACTCAATGTTACTTTAATCTGTATTTTATAGAGATTAAATTTTTATGGTTATTTGGCATTTTCATTTCTTTATTTGAAGATCTATTCTTTCAACCAATATTTGTCATTGTCCATGTTTTCTAGAGACATCAGAAGGTCTTGAGGGAATACAAGGTTAATACCCTCTAGGAGCTTAACTAGCGGTGTATGTGTGTTTGTCAATTAATTAATGGATCTTTACTAAAGGTCTTCAAGGCACTCAGTATACAGCAATGAGCAAAATAGAAAGTCTTTGCTCTAAGGAGAAAGATATTAAACACATTGAGTTAATGTATAATGTTTTTCAGATGCTAATTCTATGAAGAAATAAGAGTATGGCAGAGAATAATCAGGGACAGTGAATTTTGGAGGGGGAAAGCTGCTTTTTTGGAGGGGTCTTTTTTGGAGGTAGCATTGAAGCTAAGACCTCAGTGATAAAGGAAAGCTGTGGTGTTCAAATCTACCTTCAGGGTCTTCTATCTTATGTAAAAGCAATTATTAAAGGTTGTGAGATAAGAATGAATTTACCAGCCTAGAGTGTTGGAAAATCAACCAATGAAAATAGAGCATAAAGAAGAGATTTGTGAATGAGGGTGAATGAAATCAGAAAGTTAGGAAGTAACTGGACCATGTAGGATCTTGTAGGCCAAGGTAAGAAGCTGGACTTTAAGTGTAATAAGAAGCTACTTGAAGCTGAATAAGGAAGTGATTGGAAAGGGGCTGATAAGTTGTTAGACAATTGAGTAAAGTCAATAGAAGTCTTGATTGAGTGGCAGATCCAGTGGACTACATAAATATGTAAAACTGAAGATACAAGATTATTCTAAATGCTTTGACAGGTCAAAAATTTACAATGTGTCCAAGGTGTGGTTACTTGAAGTGAAGTAAAAGTGGAGCTTGCTATATTTGTCAAAGAACTTTGATGGGACATACACAAGGACTTCAGAGTAAGAGATAATAAATACCAGGCTCAGAAGGGGAAAAAGAATGACAGACAGGAGTGAGTGATGTGATAAAAATAGATGATAATCAAAGGGGGTTAGAGACTGTGCCACACATGATGAGAATAAGGGTTTATTACATGTTGATGGACATGCAAGAGTGATCAGTTGGAAATACAATGTGTGAGGTGGGGGAATATCACCTTACCTGACATTTTTATGTTAAGTGGGTGCTAGTGGAGTGAGCACCCTCAACTTAATAGTCCTGTAGGGGTCATGGTGTATTCTGGGAACAAGCATATTTATTCCTAACAAGAAGGGGTGGTGTGTTCTGTGATGAGACTGAAGAATGAAGGGAACAAATTTCCATGGAAACAGATGTGATGTGAGGACTTGAGAGCAGAGGAGGAGGTTCGAGGGATATAAGAATGAATTTATAAGTATGGGGCATAATCATCTTTGATCAGGGCTCCAAACAAAAATTACGCCACCTTCAAATAAAGCATACAAACAAACATCATCTCACAGTGATCCCGTCACTCTCGTTTGATGATGAAAACACCCACAATCCTTAGTACCAAAAGTATTCAGGCTTTTCTTCATTTACTATTTAATTACTAAAAACCACTTAAACATTTGCCAGACACTGCTGGGTGCTATGATAATAAAACAAAGAAGTAGTAATTCTTTTCCTCAAGAAGCTTACTATCTAGTAGAAAGTGGCAGAATATATAGTTTTAAAAGTGTCTGTAGATTACATATAACAAATTATGTGTAAATTCATTAACTATTAGTCACCCTTGTTTGCTACAAGATCACAGTTCTCATTTTTAGTTTTTCAAACACCACATATGATTGTTGCCAAGTAGTACAGAATTATATGCTGAATGCTGGGATGGTTAATAGCATACAGAGGCTAATGAAGTGTGCATTTATGAAAAGTCTTAGGTGAGGGACCTTGGTACAATAGAAATTATTCTAAGACACATCTTAAATATACCTAGATAAAGGTCCAGGTCATTCTTCCCATTCTTTCTCCTTATAATGCAAATGTCCCATTATGTTATTTAAGGATGGTTTGGTTCCTATTCAGAGCACACTGAGTAAGGTTGTTTGCTTAAAATGTATGCTAGACATGTCAGAAGTAGTCAAGTTTTGTCATGCACTCATTTTATGACAGATCCAGGCCACAGACACGAAGCTTAGCAAATACCTTATAAATTATAGCTGTCCTGAAGCCTACAGCAGTGGCTCTTAACACAGGCTCACCTTCCAAATATTATTGCAAAAATAAAAATGATACAGTTATCTAACACAGGAATACAAAAAGCAATTCCTTAAAAAACTAAGTGCCAAGCATCCAGTATTAGTCTTAGTTTTTTAATAATCTGTTTTATTTTCTTTCCCAGCAAGACTAAAACTGTCACTGTTAATAGAAAACCATGTTATATATTATATAATCTTTTCTTTAAAGTTTAAAGGCTCTAATCCTATAGTCCCAGGACAGTTTTTATTCAACATAAACTTACCACACAGATGTGACACTAATGTCACTTTTCTGACATGCTGAGTAATAATTTGGTAATCTTGAGATTCTGAATGAAAATGTTCTGAGTTATTTAGTTCTGCTTTGTAAGAGGGCAAGTAGGAAAGGACCATTATTATTTGGAAGAACAATTTACTTCTTTGCACTCACTAATGTAGAAAAATTGTTCTGTGTTAAGTGTTTAGGCCAAACAAGAGATTCTTCTCAGATGTTTGATTATAGTGTCAATAGATATCCTAGTATAAATCTAATTTTCAAACTGGAAAAAAATCTTTAATAAAGTTTAGATTTTACCTTCAACAATGTGACATAAGAACCTACATGTATAGCTAGTAGGGTCCACTTCCACCCTTACATAAAAGTTTATGTTAACTTGTGTAGCTTCATTTAAAAGGCCTTTATAGTTTGTAAAAATTATAAAAAACAAAGAAGAAATTCTAAAAAATGTTTATCTATTTTCAATAATTATCAAAATTTTCTTCTCTGTTGTATAACTATAATAGACTTCTTGTATATTTTAAGTGACTTTCAAAAATTTTATATTCTTTCTAAAAAATGTATGCCAATACATGAATATTTTCAATCTACCAAGAAAGATGACAGTCTCTTTTCTTCACCTATTGTTGCAGAATCTTCTACAGACAAACTTGAAGATTTTGTAATCATCTAATTTCAAAACTCCTTAGTAAAAAGGCATGTTTCAGTCAAAATAAACAATCTTTAAAATATGGTACTGAAAGTATAGCTATTTAGTGTGTATTATGTGGACAAATATGAAGCAATATAAATTCTAATTTTCCCATATTGTTAACCAGCATCCTCCATTCTTCCACTCTTAGTTTCAGCATAATGACTTTCATATAAATGGTATCCTTAGTCAGGGGGAAAATTCAAGGATTATAATAGCAGTTTCTCATAAATAGTGTTGAGAAGAGCATATTATGTCTTTATTCTGAAACATTTTATGCCAAAACAATAGTATAGATGTAGGTTTCATCTCCTTCAAAATAAAAAAAAAGCTTTCAAAGAAAAATGCTTCCATATAGTTTCATCTTTTTTATCCAGCTATATAGATAACAATTATATGGAAAAAATTAGTTTAAAAACAGTCCCACACCAGATGGTGTCACATCCGAATTCTACCAGACCTGCAAAGAAGAACTGGTGCCTATCCTGCAGAAACTATTCCATAACATCAAGAAGGAAGGAATCCTCCCCAACACGTTTTACGAAGCCAACATCACCCTTATACCAAAACCAGGAAAGGACTCAACAAAAAAAGAAAACCACAGGCCAAAAACCCTTATAAAAATAGACACAAAAAAATCTTAATAAAATCCTAGCAAACTGAATGGAGCAGTTCATAAAAAAAAAAAAAAAATCTATCACGACCAAGCGGGCTCCATCCCAGAGATGCAGGGATGGTTCAACATATGCAAATCTATAAATGTAATTAACCACACAAACAGAAGTTAAAACAAAGACCAGATGATCCTTTCAATAGATGCAGAAAAAACAACTGACAAAATTCAGCACTCTTGTGCGATAAGAATGCTTAACAAAATAGGCATAGATGGGACTTTTCCCAAAATGGTAAAAGCCATATATGACAAACCCAACAGCCAACATCATACTGAAGAGGGAAAAATTGAAAGAATTTCTGCTTAGAACTGGAGCTAGACAAAGTTGCCATCCATCACCATTTCTATTCAACATAGTGCTGGAAGTCCTAGCCAGAGCAATCAGACAAGACAAGAAAATTAAAGGCATCTAACTGGGGGGATAAGGGGTTAAACTATCACTCTTTGCTGACAAAATGATCTTATTTCTAGACAACCCCAAAGATTCTGCCAACAGACTACTGGAATTGATACATAAGTTCAGCAAAGTCTCAGGCCACAAAATCAATGTGCACAAATCAGTAGTATTCATATATGTCAACAACAGCCAAACTGAGAACCAAATCAAAGACTCAATACCTTTTACAATAGCTACAATGAACATAAAATACATACTAATATATTTAACTAAGGAAGTGAAAGAACTCTATGGGGAAAACCATGAAACACTAAGGAAGGAAATAGTAGAGGATGTAAACAGATGGAAAACCATACCATGTCATGCATCAGCAGAATAAACATTGTTAAAATGTCTATACAACCCAAAATGATCTACAGATTCAATGCAATCCCCATCAAAATACCAACATCATTTTTGGCACATCTAGAAAAAGTAATTCTAGGCCTCATGTGGAACCAGAGAAGACTCTGTATAGCTCAAGCAACACTAAGCAAAAAGAACAAATTTGGAGATATCAGTTTACCAGACTTAAATCTATACTACAAGGCTATAGTAACTAAAACAGCATGGTACTGGCACAAGAATGGAGACATAGACCAATGGAACAGGACATAGAACCCAGATATAAAACCATCCTCATATAGCCATCTGATCTTTGACAAAGCAGATAAAAACACACACTGGGGAAAAGGATCCCTATTAATAAATGGTGCTGGGAAAATTGGATACCCACATGTAGAACACTGAAACAGGATTTGCACCTTTCACCTCTCACAAAAATCAACTTATGATGGATAATAGACTTAAACCTAAGGCATGAAACCATAAAAATTCTAGAAGAAAATGTTAGAAAAAACTCTTACAGACATAAGCCTAGGCAAAGAATTTATGAAGAAGATCCCAAAAGCAATCATAAAATCAATAAAAATAAATAAATGGGACCTGATCAAATTAAAAAGGTTCTGCACAGCCAAAGAAACTATCACTAGAGAAATAGACAACCTACGGAATGGGAGAAAATATTTGCATGCTATACATCTGATAGAAGGTTGATATCTAGGATCTATATAGAACTCAGGACAATCAGAAAGAAAAAAAATCAAATAACCCTATCAAAAAGTGAGCAAAGGACACGAACAGAAACTTTTCAAAAGGAGATAGTCTAATGGCCAAGAAACATAGGAAAAAATGCTCAACATCTCTTATTATCAGGGAAATGCAAATAAAAACCACAATGAAATATCACTTAACTCCAGTAGAATATCTTTTATCAAAAAGTCACAAAACAATAAATGTTGACTTGGATGCGGAGAGATGGGAACATTCATACACTGCTGGTGGGACTGCAAACTAGTGCAACCTCTATGGAAAGTATATATGGAGATATCTCAAAGGACTAAAAGTAGAACTACCATTTGATCCAGCAATCCCACTACTGGGCATCTACCCAAAGGGAAAAAAAGATGTTCTGTAAAAAAGACATCTGCACTGGAATGTTTATAGCAGCACAAGTCACAGTTGCAAAGATGAGGAAATAACCCAAGTGCCTATGAATACATGAGTAGATTAATAAAATGTGGTATATGTGTGCCATGGAATACTACTCAACCTGAAAGAACAATGGTGATCTAGTACCTCTTATATTGTCCTGGATAGAGATTGAGCCCATCCTTCGAAGTGAGGTAGCACAGGGATAGAAAAACATGCACATGTACTCACTATCAAATTGGTACTAACTGACCAACACTAAGGTGTTCACATGGTAGTAATACTCATTGGGTGCCAGTCAGTTGGGGGGACTCAGGGAGTAAACTCACAGCTAATGGAAGTGGAATGCACTGTATGGGGGATGGACATGCTTATAGCCCTGGCTTGGGCAGGGCAAATGCATGACATGTAACCAAAATGTTCATACCCCCATAATATCCTGAATTTAAAAAAAAGACTTTTGCTATACAGAAGCTTTTTAATTTAGTCAAGTCCCATTTATTTATTTTTGTTTTTGCTGTAATCGCCATTGGGGTGTTAGTCATAAATTCTTTGCCTAGACCGATATCTGGAAGTTTTTCCTACATTTTCTTCTAGAATTCTTATGTTTCCATACTTTACATTTAAGTCTTTTATCCATCTTGAATTAATTTTGTGAGTGGTGAGAGATAGGGGGTCTGTTTCATTTTTTTGCATTTAGGTATCCAATTTTTCTAGCACCATTGATTGAATAGGACTTCTTTTCCCCAGTGTAAATTGTTGTCTCTTTTTTCAAAGATCAGTTGGTTTTAGGTAGAGGGTTTTATAAGTAGGTTCTCTATTCTGTTCCATTGCTCTAGGTCTCTATTTTTGTACCAATACCATGCTGTTTTGAATACTATTGCCTTGTAGTATAGTTTGACGTCTGGTAATATGACGTCTCTAGCTTAATTCTATTTGCTTAGGATTGCTTTGGCTATTCAAGCTCTTTTCTGATTCCAAGTGAAACATAGAATTATTTTTTCTAGATCTGTGAAATATCCCATTGGTATTTTCATGGGGATTGCATTTAATCTGTAAATTACTTTGTGTATGGACATTCTTTTAACAATGTTAATTCTACTGATCCATGAGTATGATATGTTTTTCCATTTGTTTGTGTCATCTGCAATTTCTTTTCCTCAGTGTTTTATAGTTGTTCTTGTAGAGATCATTCACCTCCTTGGTTAACTATATTTCTAGGGATTTTATTTTCACTGTAGCTACTGTGAATGGTATTGAGTCTTTGATTTCACTCTCAACTTGACTGTTATTAGTATACAGAAATGCTATTGAGTTGCATACATTGATCTTAAAACCTGACACTTTGCTGAATTTATTTATCAATTCCAAGAGTCTCTTGGTGGAGTCTTTAGGGTTTTCTAGATATAAGATCATATTATCAGCGAAAAGTGAAGGCCAAAAAACTTTGGCCTCCTCTTTCCCCATTTGGATACACTTAATTTCCTTTTCTTGCCTGACTGCTCTGCCTAAGACTTCCATAACTATGTTGAATAGAATTGGTGACAGTGGGGACCCTTTACTTGTTCCAGTTCTTAGGGGGAATGCTTTCAACTTTTTTCCCACTCACTATGATGTTGGCTGCAGGTCAATAAAGCAAATAGACAACCTACAGAATGGGAGAAAATATTCACAATATACACATCCAATAAAGGGCTAATATCCAGAATCTACAAAGAAGTCAAACAAATCAGCAAGAAAATAACAAACAACCCAGTAAAAAGTATGCAAAAGAAACAAACAGAATTTTTTCAAAAAAAGATAGACAAATGACCAACAAACATATGAAAAACTGCTCAACATCACTAAGCATCAGAAAAATACAAATTAAAACCACCATGAGATATCATGTAACTCCTGTTAGAATGGCTTTTGTTAAAAAGTCCAAAAAAAATAGATGCTGGTGCAGAGGGAGAGAGAACATATACTGTTGGTGGGACTACAAATTAGTAAAACCCCTATGGAAAACAATATGGAGATTCCTCAAAGAACTAAAAGCAGAACTACAATTCTATCCAACCCTACTGGGTATTGACCCAAAGGAAAATAAGTCATTTTATCAAAAACAGATCTGCACTCAAATGTTTATTGCAGCACAATTGCAAAGATCTGGCATCAAACCTAAGTGCCCATCAGTTCATGAGTGGATTAACAACATGTGGTATATGTATACCATGGAGTGCTACTCAACCATAAAAAGGATGAATTAATGCCTTTTGCAACAATTTGGAAGAAAGTGGAAACCATTATCCTAAGCCAAGTATCTCAAGAATGTAAAAACAAACACCACGTGTCCTCTCTAATAAACTGGAACTAACCAATGGGCACACAAGTGCACAGAGGGAAGTAAAAGTCATTGGAAATCAAGCAGTGGGGGAGGAGGGGAGGAACAAAAAACCACCTAATGGGTATAATGAACACTATTCAGGTGACAGGCACATTTATAGCCTTCATTCAAGCCATGTAACACACACATTTGTATCTCTTCAATATTTTGAAATAAAAAAAGAAAAAATATATAAATAAATATAACAAAAAATACTTTTGTTTATGATTTAAAGTTTATTTTAAAAATAAAACATTTGTTATTTTTTACATTCACTACAAAAGTTCATCTTTAAGAGTAAATTAGAAATGGATTGCTTAGTTTGGAATAGTTAAGCCTTCAGTATCAGAAAGACCAACAAAAGTCTCACTTTGTGAACTCAGTTAGGGATATTTGAACTCAAGGAAAAGTAAAAGAAAAAGGTAAGGAATTGGAATTCAAAAAATTTTTAATCTGAAATTTAAAAGTCTCTACAACAGCCTCAAACTGACTTTCCAAAGTTATTCCTCACTATGTGCAAACATGTTAGAGGGTCCAAGATAGCTGGACTGCATTCTGCATTGTTTTTTCATGATTATACTTTATCAGCACTTCTTGATGCTGTTAGTACCTCAGATGAAAGTTTTAATAACTCAATACCCTTTAATTATTTCTGTTTAGCCCAAGCCTACCCATTATTTGAGGTCTTTTTTCAAAAGTAACTTATTTCATGGAGCCTTTCTTAATTCTCTTTGACAAAAATAATCTTTCCTTGCTTTGAACCACCATGACACATTGCAAGAAACTTTTAATATGCATGGTTGGAATTCATGTTACTTATGTGCTTAGATCATATTCATTGGTTAACTATAAGCAAAGACTGTATCTTGTTTATCATGGTATCATCTATCTCATATAAAATAAAGAGAATTAACATTTACTGAGTATCTACTTTGTATCTTTATAGAACTAATCATTTGAAAAATAATAACTTTCATCATAAACCAAAGAAACAGTTATTATAATATTATGCCTATTTTAAACAAGATGAAATAGAACCTGTGTAACTTGTCCAAGATTGCATGAATGGTAATAGCAAAGCTACAAGAATAACCCAGGGTTCTATGCCCCCAAAACATATATGTGTTTCACTAAATATTGTAGGTAATTAATCGTTAAAAATAAATTGAAACTGAACAGTATATATTGGCAAGTTTTTAAAATACTAAGTACTTCAAAAAAGAAAGAGAGGGAGAGACAGGAAGACAGAGAAGGAAGGAAAGACGATGGCAACAAGTATTTGATGCAGAAATTCTAAGTATTTTGGTTTAGAACATTTCATAAATAACACCCAAGGGAGTACAAAACAATAAATCCAAGTACCTTTCAGCACAAAAAAGAAAAAACTGTCTTTAGAATAAAAGCACAAAACTAATACTAAAAATGATTATCTTGAAGGGACAAAATTGCTATTGACTTGCAATTCTTAGAGATAAAGGAAGTAACCTCAATAGACCATGTCTTGAATTGCTGTTAGCAACTCAAAAAGTAATCTTATAAATTCCTGAATAAGGAAATATATTTATTTCAAATAGATCAAGTTTCTTTAACATATGCCGCATGTGTGTATAATTAAAGACATATCCTAGAAACTAAAATGATGATGATGAGACAGCTTTTATTTGTATATCATTAATTAATAAAATACCTTGTTTATACACAGATGTGTCAGGAACACTGCTATGAAGCTTCAAGGAATACTGGGAAGTCTTGCTCAATGACAGTGATTTTTGAGATAAATAAGCCCCTAGCCTCTACCTAGATGGGTAACATATGATTCGTGACAAGTGTCACATGCACATACAGGATTAATCTAATTAAAAATATCTTTGAATCTTGCCACAGAACAATATAAAAATATTGGGGTTACACTTTCAGATATGTTATTCTAATGAATAAATATCATGGACTAATGAAATAATTACATAATTTATGAACATATTTCCATAAGTAGATTGGGCAGGTGTAACTAATTTCCATTTTGGTTACCATAAGTCATGGATGTGCAATGCAGCCACCACCAGTGCTTTGTGAAAATTATGTGATGTGTGTTGAAGCATACGGAATTAATAACTAAAAGATGGATGCATCCTATAAAAATACATATTTATATCTATCTCTGAAAAAGATTAACAGAGTTTTACCAATATGCAATTTTAGGATACCGAAATATTTTTTAAAAATGTATTTACTAAGGCTTTCTCCTCAGCATACATTCCAAAATATTTCATAATAACAATAATTAAAATTTAAATAACAATGATCTTCAATGATAGAAAGCAATTATTTTGGAAATAATCTGTGGAAGATACAGCTAAAAGCAAAGGCAAAATTATAGGGACTGAATAATGCTGGTAATCAAATGAACACTTTCCCTACTAAAAATGCTTATTTTACAACCACCTGGTTAATTAATATTTTCACTTACAAATCATTTCAAAACAAGCAAGTATATTAGCTAAAAGAGCAGAACACCTTTCAAAATAATTGAGAAAACTATTCTTAAGTACCACAGAAGACCGAAGACACAATCAATAAATATATGTGGAAATATACCATACAGGTAGGTAAACCGGTAAAAGAGAGATGCGGGGATATCAGTACCAATTGATACAGTTTGCATCTTCTCAAAATATTACCTAATGTTTAAGCTCCATGAGATCAGTGGCTTTATTTTTTTTGCCACTATATACAAAGACATAGATCTTGGCACATTGTAGGTGTTAAAAAAGTATTTGTTGAATAAGTGAATAGCGGATGAAAAATTTCTGAGACTCAACTTTGCAATGGGACAATTCATATTTACTCCTTTTCAATATATGATGTGCACTTACGCTTAGTCTCTATAATCCTAATGAGTCCATGAGTTACAAGGACAATTTCCAAGGTAAAAGGGCAAAAATAGTGCTAAATTGCTAATAAGGTGCCTAGCAGATCTCTCTCTCTTTCTCTCTTTTTTTTTTTCTTGCCTTATTTTGTTAAACAACACGCTGTAGCCTGGGGGATCTGGAACATATGGGTTAAAGTGTTCTTAGTGTTTCACTGTAGCACTGCACAGTAAAATTTTATGAATTCCAGGAAAACAAATGAAAATAGTATTTCAGTTTCTAGTCTACCTCTATAACCACTAATTTTTGTTCTCACTTATGGCATAGCCATCTTGGGAGTTATTACAAAACTTAAATTCCGGAATCAACAGAGCAATTCAAACAGCAAACTGTTCAACTCATCAAAGAGTTTTGTGTTGCAGAGGGCACAGGAACGACAAGGAACCTCTTTCAATTCATTCTTTCCGTCTCAAAAAACTAACACACTCTAGTATCATAAATCCCTTGCCATTAAAGACCACAGAGTTCTTATATTAGAGAAGGTCTTATCATCCCCTAGCACCAGCCCTAGTATGTGTGTTCAAGATTTAGTAAGAGATGACTTTTCAGTGCTGCTAACTCTTTGAATGTGATAAATTGGTAAAAGACGAATGTTATCAATGATTGTGGAATTAAAAACATTTTTGAAAAAGAATATAAAATAGTTCTTAGGAAAGAGTATCTAGTTCTAGTAAAAAAAGATATAAAAGACCCAATTTAAGATAAGTGGGGAAGGATGTTTCCTTATTGAGGATAATTTAATGGGCAAGTTAGAAAATCAATGCCCACAATGCAAGAAGAGAGGCTAAGATACAATACAAAACAAAGTCAACTGTTTCATTTGCTATTGTGTAACTACCAAATTGTTACATAAAACCAGCCCAGGGTAAATGTACTGAATTCTATGGAGCTTGGTCCTGGAATTTTGAAATTGTTATTTTGAAAAAGTTCAATTATGTGTAAGGTACTGCAAGTGGTATAGCAGGTGTCAGGTCAGGGTTAAATGAATAAACAAATATTAAAAATATTCTTCAGGACATATATAAAACTCCTTGGTTATTTTTGTTTGTTTGTATTATGAGTTTTTTTTTAATCAATATTCCAGGTCATGTGAAATAAAATTACTGGGATAAACTCTAAATGGCATTTTAGTTTCCTATTCCTGAATTGGAAATAGTGAGGCTGAGCTGTATATTGAACCCTGTCTGCTTCTTTCTATGAATATGGGAATAGCATGAAGAACACAGCTTTCTTGGAGTTAATGGAAAAGAAGGAAAATCAAAGAAAGCAACTCCTAGCAGGGAGCAACCCAGGTTTCTCAGATCTGCACATGGCACAGTAAACAACCCTGCTGTCACTTATCTGCAGCTACGGGAAACACAGACTATTACCAAAGATCCTAAGGATGATACAGATCCTCCAAGTGACTTAAGTCTTTGTTTAAGGAAATACAGCTTTGCCTTCAGTCAAATGGTAAGTTTCCTTGCTTTATCCTTTGAACTATTCGATGCATACCACCCCCATCTATTGAGATGTGGTTAGAGAAGCAACACATTCTGGATTTTTTGAGTCAGTGCCAAATTAAATTTTTTTTGTTCCATTTGTTGGTATATGTACCCCAGAGTTAGATTCAGAAAATAATGTCCCCTTGCACCTGACACCACTGGGCATTAAAAATTCATAATTCATCCCAGACAGTTGCAGAGAAAGGAAGAAAAGGTTTTCTTAGAATTTCTAAGTCCCATCCCAATTTCAGTTTCTTTCTTTTTTTTTTTAGAATGAATTCAGGCTTTTTAATATCAAAGAGATCACGTTAGTGAAGAGGTTGGCAGAAAATATAGGTTTTTTTTTTTTTTAGATAAAGAATATTTGAAGATGATAGATTAAGCTTGGACACATCTGTGAAATTTCTAGAATGAGACTGATATAGCTATACATCTAAATTACTAGAATGATCTTGTTTCTCATCTTTGGAGTAGTCAGAAATGATCCTAAAATGACCATAGGAATTGAGGGTAGACATAAAGATAGATGCTCTTGTCTCCTCCATTACTTGTTATGCTGTATACAGCATATGTGTGTGTGTTAATGTGTCTAAACTTTCTCAGTATTTCCCCCATCCCACTATATAGTGAGCTTCTTTAAAGTAGAGATGCATTTTTTAATGTTTCTGTTATAAAGCCTAACATGGAATAGGCACATAACATATACATGTATGCTGTGTCAATGCATATATATATAAATGAATGTTATTCCCAAGACAGGAAAAGTAAACAAATAAAAAAGTAAATAAAACAGTAGTTATGGTGGTTTTAGCTAACATATATGAATATTTTTGTAAAGAAGATAAAATCTTGGCTTTTAAAACAGAATGAAAATTGCATTGAGCTAATTCAATTTTCTAGCTTCTATGTAAAAAACAGTGGGAGATTTGGCATGATTGCCTAGCAACTTCTTACCACTAATAGGGAAAGATCTTGAAAACGGACCTGAAGAAATAATTCTAGCACACTGTTGTACAGAATTAATTTTATAGCTCAGCTACTATTCTTCATTATTTAATTCAATTTGATAATATGGTTTATGACCAGTTATAGACTACTTGGCTTGCCACTGAGCAGCATAGAACAAGCAATATTCTTCATTTGTCTTAATTCAATCAAACCTTTGCCTTATCTCTGCCACATTCAATCCTGAAGAGATAAAGCTGAGTCAGCTTTCTAAAGGGACAGATGGATAGACGTGCATATGGAAAACATGAAGCCACAGAACCTACCTATCTGGAACCACGGGGAAAAGCCATATAGAGCAAAGACGGTCACTTCTGACGGTACTGGAACTTGAAGATGCTGAGAGTTTAGTGTACCCAGTATAACCAATTGTGTTACTCACTTCTCAGATTAAAATCTGCAGAAACTTGCATTGCCTATAGTAATTCATGGCCTCCCCACAGGGTATGTCTGTTTTCTCAAGTATAATAAATATTAGCCCTCATGGTATTTCAAAAATTGGATTCATCAACAATTAAAATTTGTGATATTTCACAAACAAAATGTGTATTTCTAAACTTCTTGAAAAATTGGAAGTTCTGGCAACACCAGAGCTTGATAGTAGCCACTTCCTTTAGACAAAAGAGACATTCTCCAGTTTACCATAATCCCTATCACTCCTAAATGATCAAACATCTTTCATGGAATGACTTTTTTCAGGAACACAAAAGGTAGAGGGTTGAAACAGTGGTGTGCTACAGCCAGCTTGTAGTGGCTTAAGAGAAACAGTATGTGCATCTTTTCCCAATTTCAAGGTCAATGGCATCATGCTCGTAGCTTGAATTCAGCCATATTGGGAATATTTACAGGACAGAAATCTGCAAATATTGTTAGTGTCTTCACCCAACCTCAGAAATTAGCTGTCAAACATTTACCAGCACAGCACTGGATTGAGGTAAAATGAAGAGCACATACCCACATGAAGGGGACAGCTGCAATTCACCAAGCCATTTAACTTATATTTGTTACCTGTCTTATAGAATAAAATCATAATTCACAATAATATATTGGACCTATCATAATTTACCTCTACTTATTTTTCAAACACAGTAACAAATAGTCCATTCCAAGCATACTGAAGTGTTTGTCATCTCTAAGACGGGACCTTTTTTCTCTTGATTTCTTTGTAAATGCTGTTTCCTTTTCCTGGAATAACCTTTCCATGTTGTTCATCTGACCGATTTGTCTCTGCCCTCTAAGATTCAATTCAGGCACCTTACCTTGTGATGACTTATATCTTTTACTAGTATGGAAGCATATTTCTGTGCCCCACCTCTGTACTTCTTAGCTTGTGTAAGGGAAATTTCTTTTGTACAGGAAACAGGTTTCTTAGGCCAAGCTAAGATGGCTGCCACAGTGTTTTTCCTGGCCCAGCCCCCCTGGTTAGCTGGCCTCCCGGGAAGGCATGAGTCAGCACACTCATGTAACCAAGGTGTTACCTCCTGTGTGAACCCATGTAATCACACTTTCCCATGGCATGTTGCCACCATTGTTCAGAGCCATATATAAGTGCTCGCCATGTTCTCAGCCATGCTTTTCCTCACTGCTGTATCGCCCTCCCCCCCACGCCACGACAATAAAGAGCATGTCTCACCTGCCAGCTGCCACTCACCTTTTCTTCCAATTTCTAAAGTCTGCCCCGGAGCACAAGCTAGCCACAGAGCGTCCTCCTCACAGTTGGCGTAGTCTGGCAGGACCTGGAGGGGTGCTGTCCCCTCCTCTCCAGCAGGGAGGACGTGTGGCCTCTTATGGGCTTGTGGCCGCCAGCGGCAGCGGTTCTGATGTCGTGGGCCCCTGCCAAGGGTTAAGAGCAGGTGGAATGTATGCCTGCCACCCTGGAAAAAGCCGTGGAGGCCTTGGAGGAGTAGCTGAGGCCCAGGGCGAGCGCAGCGGCTGGTTGGGCGGACTGGCTCTTCCCTACAGCCCTCAGGGAGCAGCACAAGCAGGCCCTGTGGCAAGAAGCCCAGGTACGGGAGTTACAAGAGAGGAAAATTTGGAAGCCCACCTTCGAGAGTTGGAGAAAGAGTTAATCCGCGGTCCAACCTCGGACGCTAACAAAAGTGCAAGTATGCAGGAGACTGAGGGCTGGGCACCCGCTTTGCTGAGAGCCCACGGGGTCGTAAAACAGAAGACGGAGCATGCGCAGCCCATGGGGGGCGGGGCTGGCGCAGGCGCACCTGCGGTACCGAGTATCTCTCTGCCCGCAGCCGCGGAGCCGCGGGAGCAGGGAAAACAGTGAAGGCGGCGTCCTGAGGAGGCTGTGCCTGCCTGGTTGTTGTGCTTGTGGGATGAAGGGATGGACAGTGTCCTGTGCTCCCCAAGGGCGATGGAGCAATTGGCATCCATAACTACACATCCTTCCCTGAGGCAGAGGCTACAGACAAGTCGTCGCCATGGCGAGGGTGGCCGCTCCTTGCTTGACTGGCTTGTGGCTGCCGCCGGCACAGGATGGGATGACGCCGGAGAACTACCCGAAACGGTGAGTAAGTGGACTTTATACACAGACTTAATTCGTATTCTTCAGGAGTCGGAAATGCGCCGAGGCATTTTTACGGTAGGTAACTGGTGGGGGCCGATGAGGAACGCTTCACTACACGCATGTGTGACTTAACCTTAGCCACCGCTCCCCTTGGTTTGTTTGGGTCGCTGGCAGCTGTGCTCACTTCCTACGTGGGAAAGTGGATACATGAGGTCACGACTGCCGTGGCGGCTTGGGGGATGCTGAAGAGCAGAAAGTGGGGAAGGGATGAGTATGTATGCTACAAGGACCCAAGAAGGGCTCACAAGCTCAGTCCCCCTGCAGAAGAAGGCAGTACAAGGGGCCCAGAAAGTATCTCGAACCCAGATGTGGCTAGACCTCCTACTAGGAGGAGTAAAGAGAAAATAGACAAATAGTCTAATGAGGTGTTTCTGGCTTTGTGGAATCAGCTGGCTCCCCACCAGCAATTCATGAAAGCACCCAAGAGGTGGGGAGCTGAGACGCCTGCCAAAGAGACTGTCAGTGCACAGCTGCAACATTTTATGGTTGAAACCCCCCTCTTTGATATAGACTAGGGGTTAGGCCAAGACATCTGGTTAGAGGGAACTCCAGACTACCGGAGGCCACATGTGGTGCTTGCTGTTCATTGGTCCCCTACGAATGTGCCGCAGCTTTTGGCCTTGGTGGACATGGGAACTGACTGCTCCCTAATCTACGGAAACCCTGAGCGGTTTGCGGGACAGACAGCCTACATAGATGGTTATGGTGGGCAAACTGTCAAAGTTAAACTGTCATAGTTAGCAAGTGACTATTCCACTGGGAATAGGGCCTTTGGTCCCCAGGCCTTACACTGTGTATGTGTCCCCTGTGAAGGAATATATTCTGGGTGTTGACATCCTGCGTGGCTTAACCCTAACCACTTCCATGGGTGAGTTCCGCCTCCAGGTTAGGGTTGTGAAGTTAGTGGTGTGTGGCCACCCCCATCACCCACTGCAGGTTCTGCCCACACCTCGTCATGTGGTATGCACCTGACAGTATCATTTGCCCTGGGGGCATGAAGACATTTCACAAATCATATTGCAGCTGGAAAAGGCTGGCATAGTATGCCCTGTTTACAGTCCATTCAACTCTCCTGTTTGGCTGGTTAAGAAACCGGATGGAACTTGGAGAATGACAGTAGACTAACCTTGTTGGAACAATAGGGTTGGGTGGTGAACGACTCCAAGGTCCAGGGACCTGCCTTGTCGGTCAAATTCTTGGGTGTTGTCTGGTCAGGTAAGACGAAAGCAATTTCTGAGGTAGTTATAGCTAAGATTCAAGCCTTCCCCAGACCCACTATGGTGAAACAGTACAAGTGTTTGTGCGGCTTTTGGGGTATTGGCGTATATTCATTCCCTGCTTGGCCCAACTGTTGGGGCCATTGCATTCATTGTGTAAAAAGGGGACACAGTTGAACTGGTCCCCGGAGACAGAGGCCTCTTCTATGGCAGCCAAGAGGGCTTTTGCACAGGCCCAGATGCTTCTAGTAAATCACTTAGCCGTTTGACCTTGATGTGATAATTAACTCAAGTGGGATGGGCTGGGGTTTGTGGCAACGCCAGCATGAGCAGTGGGTCCCTATTGGATTTTGGTCCCAAATTTGGAAGGAACCCCAGGGGTGCTATTCCTTGGTGGAAAGGCAGCTGGCGGCTGTGTATCCTGCCCTTCAGGCCTGTGAAGTTATAACTGAGCAGTCTAAGGTGCTAGTGCACACCACATACCCCAGAGCAGAATGGGTGAGGTCATGGATAACCAGCCCATGATTAGGGTAGCCCAGACACCCACTCTGGTGAAGTGGGGAGCTTACTTGGAGCAACGAGCAGAGTTCAGCTCCAGCCCTTTAACTGCACAGTTGCAGACAGTATTGAATTTGTGTCTGAAGCTGACTCTCAGACCACGGTAATACCTAGGGAAGAGAGCCCATACCTTGAAGGACAGGGTCCCCCTCCAGCAGAGGGGTGGTATACCGATGGAGCCAGTCGTGGCCCCTTAGCCCAGTGGATGGCAGTGGCTGCTGAGTTGGATCATGATGAAATTTGGTTTGAAACAGGGCAGGGACAGAGCAGCCAATGGGCTGAATTGCGTGCTGTGTGGATTGTAGTTGTGCACTAGCCATCCCCTTTGCATGTCTGCACTGATAGCTGGGCTGTGTTTAAGGACTCACTGTCTGGTTACCTACATGAAAAGCCGAAGATTGGCTAGTAGGATACCGCCTGGTATGAGTGGCTTTATCTTCCTGCTCGTTTAACTGGAAGGTGCACTTGAGGTGCATGTGAGGACGGCCATATATCCTGGGGAAGGTCCTCCCCACCTTTACTAAGAAACCACGTAATTGGAATGCCGTGATCTCCCGCTGGCACCAGGTGAAATGGACTCCATGGTGATTCTACCTGGCAACTATCTTTTCCTTTGAGGATGGACCCATTGAGGTAGAAATAAAAGTAGTAGAGCATACTGCTCAGGCCCTGAATCAAACCAGGCAGACCTTGACCCTCCTGGTGGGTGAAATCACCCTGATGAGAAAGGTAGTTTTGCAAAACCTCATGGCCTTTGATCTCCTCACTGCAGCTCAAGGAGGCACATGCGCAGTCACACATACTGAATGTTGTGTATATATACCTAATCACCAGGAGGATATTTCCTCTGCATTGAAGGAAGTTGATGGCAAGGTACAGGCCATACAACAGTTAACTGGAGACCCACTGCAGCAACGGTGGGAACGTCTCGTCTCTCGTCCTCCTGGCATTGGACCCTTTTAGTGTTAGGACCTACTGGCTGTGGTCTGGTAGTACTCTGTTGTTCCCTGTATTGTTGTTGTGACCTTTGTGCCCAAGGGGACTCCCTACGGGCCTGTGTGTTGGCTGTGAAACCTATTACCTAGGGGATGGAATGTAAGGGAAACTGCATTTGTATAGGCACCAGGTTTCTTAGGCCAAGCTAAGATGACTGCCACAGTGTTTTTCCCAGCCCAGCCCCCCTGGTTAGCTGGACTTCTGAGGAGGCATGAGTCAGCATGCTCACGTAACCAACGTGGTATCTCCTGTGGGAAACCATGTGATTGTGCTTTCCCGTGGCATGTTGCCACTATTGTTCAGAGCCATATATAAGTGCTTGCCATGCTCTAGGCCATGCTTTTCACCACTGTTGTATCCCTTGACAATAAAGAGCATGTCTCACCTGCCTGCTGCCACTTACCTTTTCTTCCAATTTCCCAAGCCAACACTGGACCACAAACTAGCCACAGAGCATCCTCCTCACAGCATGAAGCACATTCCTCTAAAGTTGTACAATGTTTGGCAATAACCTGTTTGATTGTCTCTTCCCTCTACTGGACATTGTGCTACTTGAGAATGCAGCTTTGCCTTTTATTAGTCATTTGTGGCATCCTTCCAGAATATTGCATTGCTGTTACCTAGTAGGTATTCAATAAGTTTCTTAATTTTAATAAATATTTAATCAGGAACATGAAGTTCTTTATATTTTGAGATATTTTATACCTGCTTGTTATAGCTATGAGTACTTTCTGTCTTTTGCCAGAAATGTGCCTTCCAAGCCTGAAATATTAGGGGTAAAGTATGGTGATGGGAAGGAAACCAGAGAAGAGAACCAGTATGGCTCACCATGATTACAAGGCTCTTAGTAATTGACTACATCAGGACTCTAGTCCAAGGCTACTAACAATAAATCCAGTTATCTTCCCACTGGGTCCCAGCTGCTTCCTTTTATTTTTAACACTATTACTCTAATTTGTCCCCCTACTACTAAAGAATCTAGCATAGATATTTTATGTATCTACTTCTCTAAAGGCACAGCAACTTAGTAGCAATCCTAGATAGCTAGTTTTACTATTTACACCTTAAATTTCTAATTACAATGAGTCCATTTCAACCTTTTCTGGAGGTCCTCAGAGACATCCCCTATCCTCATGTTATCATTGAGATTTATTAGTATCATTTCATTTACCAACTGCCCTTTTCATTTTATTTTGGGGCAGATGTTCAATCTGGCATCTTCCCCAGCTGCAATCAATGCACATAATGCCAAAGCTCTTTGATTGGTTTCAAAACACTTTCCTGTCTACAAATAGGGAGACAGTTTATGGTTTCTGATGGCACATTTGAAGTGATACCACTTAATTCATCAGCAGTTCTCAGTGTCTTGGTTGTTTCATATTGATCTTTAAAAATAGACTTCCTGATGTTGCAAACTAAGAAGTGGTCCTAAAGAAAAGAAGATTAAAAGCATGGATGGTGCAATGTAGATACCAAGCATCCTATTACACTAACTATGAATATTAAAGTGAACGTATTGAAGAAAAACTTAGATGTGTTGGCCTTGAGAAATTAGGTAACCCCTAGTAAACAAAGCTGTCTATTGTTAGTGTTATTGATTCAGATTTTTTTAACTGCTCTTAATTAGAAAAAAATAATTTTTTGGAAGTACATTTTCATGATCTGTAAGAAAAATTGTTTAAAGAATGTTTTTATGTAATTATGTTATGGATTATCTTATGCTAAATTAATTAAAATTACTCCAAATAAATTTTATGTGATAAATGCCATAGAAGCCTTGTCAACTTCTCAAATAGTGTTTTTCAGTGGTCTTATTTATAGTAAAATGGACAATCTGTCTTTATCAGAAATGTTTTCCCTAATTTTATTTCCATATGATTGCTTTTATTATATTTTTTATTTAACATTTATTTTCAAGTCCATACAACAAAACAAAGTTTTCCCGATTCTCCATTGAATTTGACTCTGGTCTATTTCTGCTTCCCCACCTTCTGATACAAATAAAAAGCACCTAAAAACTACAATTGTAGTTGATAAATTCTGAAAGTGGAGTGACTTTTAAAGGATGTTTTACACAAAAATCATAAAGAAAACACATAATTAGTCTCAGAAAAATCCTTCTAGCTTCTAGGGCTTTGTTCACTTTGTTCTCTTGTTATAAATTGTTATTTTTCTATAGATTTTAAAAACAACCTATTAGAAAATCTAATGGACTGACTCTACATATATTCGTACTGTTCTATTTAAAGATATTTTAAATAATTTTAGCAGTATTCGTACCACTGAGTGTCCAGGATATATCAGAAAGGAAGAATGAGGTAAGTGTTTCTCAAAGTGACAGTTATAAGTGACTAAGACATAGGGAGATGAATCACTTGGTCATCATATTGATCTGAATTCTTGGAGGACATAGATCATAAATTTGAAGGAGAAAGGCAATGCTTTTCTACAAATAGTGCCTAAAGTCCTTAAAATGGTTCTTGAAATAAATGGGACACAAAAGAGGTTGCTTTATCCTAAGACAATCTCACTTCCAATCTTGGCAGATTTCTAAATTCCTGAGACTTGACTATCCTCTTAGATCAGAGGGGCTAGGCAATGAGGTATTCAATAGATACAGAATCAGAGTTTATGGATTTGAAAAGAAGCCTTGTTTCTTATCAACTTGTTGACTTTTAGCAAGTCACTTAACCTCTCTAAGTGTTAATTGTCTTGTTATCTAGCAATGACATGTATATATGAGCATAAGCCAAGAGTGCTTTGTAAGTAGTGAACAGCTTTATTGCTATATTCAAAAGAGGGGCCAGTTGTTAGGTGATATTTATTCATTCAACGCACAGTGCTATGTTTCAAGTATTGCCCTGAGATACATAAAACACAATCCTCTAATTTCAAGAAATGCATAGTCCAGAAAGAATTTTAGATTCAGCTCATTGTGGCACACAGATTTATTTTGTCTGCTAGCATAGTTTTTTTAAAGTTTGAATTGGAAGGTCTTTTAATATACTGTCCAATTAGCCACATACTCAACCTCTTCTTTTCTTCTTACATTAACCTGCTTTAGTCAAGCCTGACTTGTGTACCTGTCTCCCAAAGGCCATACAGCATAGGTACTCCTTCCCTTAGCCAAATGAATATTCTAGTATATCTTCCTTATTTACATTACAGTTTGATTGTAAGCCTATACTCAAGAATATATTTCACTATTCAAGGTTTTGGAATAACATTCATAAGAATTCAGCCATTCTTGTATGTATATTTGTCCCAGAAAACTTTTTTTTTCATTTTTCTTCTAGGCCATGTATATCTCTAAATATTTCTTGGATTTGCTTTGTTAACATTATGTGGTTTGGCCAAAATATAGCTGTGCCATACAGAATACACTTCTCTCACCTCATTTTGAGGCCTCTACTTCCCTCAAACTCAACAAAGTAATTGAGATCTTACTAGTAGACTATTCTAAGTCTTGGTTAATTGCTCCCTTTTCTGAATTTCTGTAACATTCCTGATGCCTATACCACTCATTTGGGAATGTAATCAGATATGAAAACATTTCTATAGCTATTTCACGTCAGCATGTCTTTCTAAAACCACATTGTTTATTAATATTTTTTAAAAGCAGAAATTGGGTCATAAATTCTCATTTCCAGACCTTCTCTCAGTGAAATCTTGGTGAAATAAATTGACAAATAAGCAGTGAAGGATTACATATTTCAATATGTGAACTCCAATATATAGGTCTAATTATATTTATGGCATAATTTCATAAAATATAAAAACATCAAATATAGCAAAAATTATTTTTAATTCTCAGAATCAAGCTAAAGTAACTTGTCTACTTCCTTCATTGTGCACAGAAACAACAAACAAAACTCAAGCCCCAAACTTCTTCCTTAGTAATCAACTTAGTGATTTACAATAGCAATTAAAATACTATTATTTTTGGTGCTGTATTATGCATTTGTTTTCATAGAGAACTGTCCTTATCTCTGCTGCTTTTCATAACCTCTTGATTTTATGTATAAATTAACTTTCCTAAGGCTAAGTGTCTTTATATAATCATGCTTTAAATTTCTCTGCAAATAAGCCCTGTTGTGAGAAATTGTATGAAAACCTAGAGACTATTACCTTAATAGTTTCAAATAATACATAGCTACATAGTCTGCTGCTCTCTGATTTTCCATGTAATTCCTAAGAGACTACAGTCCATTACTTTGATGTGCAATATTTTAGGACTACATTTGACCATGCTTAGACAGGTCAGTTTTCCTTTGTGGTTTTTTACTGACTTTTTATGTGCGCATTCATTTTCCTTTCATTTTCTTTAATGGCCCACTGCATGCTGGTCATTCTCAAAATGACTTTCCAGTAGCAAAATATGGATTTGGGGTGTATTTTTTGTAATCCCCCTCTAATGCAGTGATCTTTATGTGTAATTAAAAAGAGTTACCAGAAAACAAAGATTGTTATTGAAAGAAGATTGGATTTCAAATCAGAAAATAAAAATTCAGCTTCAGTTTTGTCAGTTAATAACTATATGACTTTGGTTGATTCTGGTAACTTTTTAAAACTTAATTTTCTTGTTCATATAATGGGATAATAATAAATGCTATCACCCTCTAAGTGTAATTGAGAGGATCAAATGAAATATTTTAAGTGAAGAGGTTTGTGAATTTTTAGCATTACAAAAAATCTACATAGTATGACTCCTAAGCATGAAGAAAAATGACTAAAGCCTTATATTTGGCACCATCTATTCTTGGATATCCACAGGATAAGCCACATGGAATAAGCTTGAGTATCCTGACTGAGGTATAGGATTATGCAGAGTCAAAATGTAGTCTGAATACACACACAGGAAAAGCAAAAGTTAGACATTTGAATGGTGAATGTGTAAGAACAAAGAACACTTGAAAATAAGTTCAAAACTAGAAAATTCCATATGGAGAAAGTAACAAATGAGATGGAAACACTAAATGATACAATGGTGATTGTTATAATTCTAACCTAAATGTTCAATCAGTGCTCGAAATTCAGGGAGTCTATTTAAACAAATGGAACAAATAATCAGCAAAAAGCTAAGAGCTATGCAGTGGTCAAGGCAAGCATATTGGCAGCTGGCATTCATGGGTGGTCAAGTAAAAATTCAATCTAGTCATAGTAGCATTAGAGTTCATTGGAAAAGGGCCAGTTATTAGAATGACTGGTTAATCAATGAGAAAGAAAATAGAAAAGAAATATTCTTTATTTTGTGTGTGTTTTTTTTAATATAGTGCAGTGGCTAAAAACAATGATGACTAAAAGATAAATAATGTAACCAAAATCTCATATTAAACAAACCACAAGGCAGATTTGATATTTGGTCATGTAGCAATAGCCAATGGCATCTTTGTACCCCGTACTAGCCACACTCTCTAAATTCAGGCTGGTACTTGCATATTTCCAGATGAAACCAAAGGTGACACTGATAGGCTAAACTACTAGTATTAAAAGAATTTCATTCATTGCCATTGTATTTTTTGTCATTAGTGAGCTTACCATGTAATAAGTGACAAATTAATCTGAGAAGCATACAAGGTTATAAAATTAAAACTGTCGTAAGTGCTATGTCAAAAATTGGGTGGCACTATTAAGATGCTACATTGGGCATTTACTCTTTTGTGTATGCCAGGGAAGTTACTCTGACAAAGTGAATAGCTGAATAGAAATGTAAGGAAGAAAGTTAGACATTAAGTGGTGGGGAAGATAAAACAGGAAGGAAGCATTGATGTGAATAGTAGTATAGATTCATTGAAAGGTCAGTAAGTCTAGAGAACTGAAAGCAGCAGGAAGCAAGGAGAAAATGCAGCTGCAAAGGTAAGTAGGATCAGTCAAGGCCTTATTTGTAAGCTCCGTCAAATGTTTTGGTCCTATGAGTAATGGCACATTTGTAGGTTTTGAAGCAAGAGGTGACATATCTAAACTTACAATTCATAAAGAGTTGTAGCTGAAGTGTGAGAAAGACATTTAATGGTGCAATATTGGATATGAGGAGAATGGCTGGGTATGATTGCAGCAGGCAGAGGATGATACAATAGGGACTAGGACAATAGTAGTGGAGAATGAGAGATTGACTTGAAAAATATTTAGAAGATAAAATCAATCATAGCACTGAACTCCATATTGAAGGACAGGAAAATACAGTATCTCAAATAATTTCTAAATTTCTGGCTTAGATGTTTATACTGGAAACATTGGAAGAGAACCAATTTTGGATGGGCATACAATACTGAGTTCAGAAATGTCAACTGGTAGGTACCTTTGAAACATCCAAATAGGGATAATGGAACCCTAGTTGGGATAAAGTTCTTGAGTCTAGAAATTTCAAGACTGTAAATATAAATTTGTACATTATTTGCATATATTTTGTAGCAGAGTTGTTGAACATTCAGACCTATTTTAATTTGGTGATCACTTTCTGAGAATTTTCTCAACAGCATGTCACTGAGAGAACAAAGAGTTGGACTTACAGTTGGGGTTTTGCTGGATATAGGTTACAAAATAGCAAAAGAGGTAAGGTAATTGAGAGTATTGTCAAGAGTATATATGAAAATCAGACTCTAACTTAATATAAAGATATTTGAAATCAGGGAAGAAGGAAAGAAGAAAAGGTGGTCAGTGGACTTAAAATTCCAGTGAGGTCACATATAAAATAGCTGGAATGGGAGAAGTTTGTGATCAGAATGTGATATGTTTTAATTACTGGTTGAAAATGGGGTAGTGCCAGATGGCAGCAAGGTACTCTATCAGAATGAATGTGTTGGTGGAGTGGAAAAGAAACTCATTGGCAGTGAGGTCAAGGAGCGGAGGAGCTTGCATGTTGAACACTCCATGTCCTCAAAGCAACGATGAAGAGGAAAGATGAAGGGATACAGAAATGAAGACATAACAGCTCACATGCTATTCCCTTGCTTAAGAATATATTTTTTTTTTTTTTTGAGACAGAGTCTCGCTTTGTTGCCTGGGCTAGAGTGAGTGCTGTGGCATCAGCCTAGCTCACAGCAACCTCAAACTTCTGGGCTTCAGCGATCCTCCTGCCTCAGCCTCCCGGGTAGCTGGGACTACAGGCATGCGCCACCATGCCCAGCTAATTTTTTCTATATAGATTTTTAACTGTCCAAATCATTTCTTTCTATTTTTGGTAGAGACGGGGTCTCACTCTTGCTCAGGCTGGTCTCGAACTCCTGACCTCGAGCGATCCACCCGCCTCGGCCTCCCAGAGTGCTAGGATTACAGGCGTGAGCCACCGCGCCCGGCCAAGAATATTGAAGAATCAAGAGCATACACTGTTATAGGAGCTTAAAAGAGATTATCACAATAAGCACTTTGGGTTCTTTCAGTTTTGGATTTCAGTGCCAAATACTTGTATATCAGGACATGGTGCTTTTGGAAGGAGGAACTTCAAGATGTCTTACTACATGCATTTGGTACTTGCCTCTTCCATGGAGAGGAACCAAAAAGTGAGTAGATAATCACACTTTGAACAGCTCCTTTAAGAAATAACATTGGAATTCAACGTAGAAGTGACAGGAAACATCTAAAGCAAGGCATGAGTGAGAAATGAGGCAGCCTGTTCTATAAGGATTTGGCAGGGAGTATAGAGAGGTTCCCTAATGTGGAGAATGGGTAAGTGAGAGACTTCCAGTTGTCCACATTCCCACCTCATACTGCTACAATCCTAGCCATGGGAGAGCTCTTGATCCTTGGAGAACCTGAGACTAATATAGGGAGCTCCTCAGAAACAGGGCAAAGGCATTGCTCCAGAAAGAGAGCTCACTCTGGGTCCCACAAACCTCAGAGTCTTAAGCAGCTGAAGCACAGTGTCATTTTGAGAGCTTAGCCCATACTGGACTGTGTCCTGCCCTGCCACTGGGGCTGAGGTGGGAGCCATGAACAGCAACCCTACTCCTTCCAGCAGAGGCCCCCAAACATGTTCATGAACCCCAAGGACAAATTCCACTGCCTGCAACCACTACCATTGCAGACTGCTGTGGACCGAGGTGCAAATAAAGCTCATACCCCCCAGCCGCCTGCCTATGGATACTCCCAGGATAAACAAACCCAACTTCCCCACTAGCAGAGCCACAGTGAAAGCCTCTGCCACCCCCATCTGAGCATTCTGCTGGTCGCTTGGGGATCACCCTCCCCCTGCCTACCACAGGCATCCTTGACATGCACCATCAGGGGGCCTGAGGGTACCACATGGCCTGGGTCCACCCCCTTCACCGTAGTCTACTGTGTAAGGTCCTGAAGATTGCCCAAGCTAGTTCACCACCAGTAATATCTGAGCACTCCCCCTGGGGTCTGAGGTCAGGCCCAGTAAACTTGGTACTACCACCACAACCTACCTGCATGCACCACCTACCGGTCTGGGGACTGGCCTGCACAACCTATATTCGTCACTGCCAGCACCGACACAGACCACTTGTGTCTCAGAGGGTTGTCCCACCACTGCTGCTGCCGTTGCCCATGCCACACCCACTGCCTAGGGGCTAGAGAACCGCCTACCAACCTGGCCAACCACAGCCATTCCTGGCACCCAAAGTAGCCACCTGGAGGCCCAGGAATTGGCCTGCCTGGACCCACTAACACCAGTGCTAGTGTATACCACACTGGGGCCCAAGGACAGGCATGCTCAGCTCACCACTGTCACCACTGGGGCCTGAAGACTGGCCTACCTTGTGTCCCAGTCCCTAGGAAAACTTCAATACAGCCTCCACAAGCAACAGCACCCTAAGCCAGTAAGGAAATCACAGCCATCACTGACCCTATTTATAGCCAAAGAGATCATACAGAGACTACACTACTGCATATACCCAGAATCAAAGCCAAAGTGCTTTACCCAACCAGCACCATAGGTACATCTTCAGGAAAATATCCTCCCTACAAAAGCAAATTCAAAAAATTGGAAGAAGCTACTGTTGCATCAGATGTGTAGATATCAATATAAGACATAAAAAAACATGAAAAATCAGGGAAATATGATACTTCCATAGGAACACAATAATTTATTAGCAACAGATTCCAATAAAAAAAAATTCACAAAGTTCCAGAAAAAAATTCAAATTGTTGATTCTAAACAAGCTCATTGAGATAACGTAATAATTCCAGAAAACAATACAAAGAAGTCAGAAAAACAAGTCAGGATATGAGTGAGATATTTACCAAAGAGATAAATACTATGAAAAAGAACCAAGCAGGTGGTAGGTACCCTAAATACCTTCACTTGATCATTACACATTCTATGCCTGTAACAAAATTTCACATGTACCCTATAAGTATGTACAAATATAATGCACAACTTTTTTTAATTTAAAAAATAATCTAGTGCTTTTGGATATTTCACTTTTCAGCTGACATTACACCCATTTCTACCATTACCACACATGCGCTATCTCCAGAAAATATAGCACAGAAAAATATCTATTTTGACAGTTTTGATCATTAAGAAACAATGAAGACAGTCACAAGATATTTCCTAGTAGGCTCTTGGACAGAGAAAGGAAATGTAATTAAGATGTTGACTAATTTAATGATGTGCAATCTCCAGAGCATATCTGCTTTTACTGCTGTTGCTATTTCCAGATCCTGTTTTCCAGCCAGCGATTTTTTCATGAGTTGTGATATTCACTTGAAACCTTAATCATTCTCAGAAATCGAGCTCTAAAATGGAAACTAGGGCTTTTCCCTCCATCTGAAACTCACTTAAAAAAACACTAGAGCTGCTGTATCAATTGCTTTCAAGAATTATGGAGGACAAGGCAAGAGAAATGCTAAAGAATAATGTTATAGATTTTTGTTTTAAGGCATTGGCTACCCAGTCTTTCCCTGTGGAAACTTCAGTGTTGAATTTTCAGGTCCCGGATTAAAATGCTAGTTAGATACACAATATAACCGAGGTAAGAATCTCTAATAAGGATTATGGCATCATAAAATGAGCTACTGGCAGCATCTAAAATAATGTAACTACAAATTGAGTGGGGAGAAAATTTTTCATACCCAAAACTCTAATTTGAAAAGTTCTATTAATTAACGTTCAATTTGTGGTTAATGTCATTTCAATAAATTTACTTGGCAACTTCTATTTTTTCCTAATACTATGTATACATTTCTACCTTTGTCCCTGGCTTTAAAGCACAATCCTCATTCCGTCCCTAATTATTTGCTTCTTCAGCTTTGTCTCTTCTGGTTTCCTAGCTCTATCATTGTCCCTATGCAGGCTACCTCATACTATTCTCCAGAATGCCTTCTCAATTTTGCAAATGCTTTCCTTCCCCAAAGTGAAGTAAGACACAGTGGTTGATCCCATCCCACCATTAATTTCCGAGCTGTGATAGAATAATGTTCCTGCCCTCCTTGATGTCTATATGATAATGCCAGGAATCTGTGAATATGTTATGTTACAAGGAACAGGGGAGTTAAGTTTGCAAATGGAATTAATTTGTTAATCAGTGGACCTTAAAATAGAGTTTGTTTTGGATGGTCCAAGTGGATCCAATGTAATTATAAAAATCCATAAAAGTGAAAGAAGGAGGCAGAAGAGGGTTCAGGGTCAGAGATACTTGAAAATGCTGCACGGCTTGATTTGAGGGTAGAGGGAGGGACTTTGAGCCAAAGAATACAGGTGGACTCTAGAAGCTGGAAAATATGAGGAAGAAGATTTTCTCCTAGAACCCCTAGAGGAAATGCAACCCTGCCAATACCTTGACTTTAGCCCAGCAAGACCCACTTTGGCTTCTAACCTACAGAATAGGGGTGTAATAAATGTGTGTTGTTTATAGCCACTAAGTTTGTGAAAATTTATTACAATAGAAAATTAATACACAATCTTTTCCTTATGAGTCTATCAGCAATTTTCTGCCTCAGGATCCTCATCTTCATCAACAACTTGCCCCAGTTCTCTACTCACATCAATGACTAGCATTGTTGGTAAACTCCAGTTAGTTTACGGCATAATACTTAGGGTTTTTCATTACTCAGTGGCAATATCATAATTTCAAAGAAATAAAAAGTGCCCCTATGAAGGAAACACTGGAAAACTCTGCATTAGAAATGATGGAGGCCTCCAGTAGCACTGCAGGGAAGAGTCACCTCCATCAACCTCTGCCAGTGCCATTCTCCATGAATATTGTTTGAAGGGCTTTTTCCCATTCCCAGATTTTCTTCTCTCATTGCTTACCAGATCCGTTCAGAATCAAACTCATTTGATTATACTTTTCTGAATGCCTCTAAGTCTGTTTCTAGAATACATCCTAGGACTGTAATGTACTTTATTTTTATTGTTGCTTATTAAAACAGTCTTTTCTTGCAAGGTGTTCTACAGTAAATTAGAAGAAGCACATGGATCTTCTAATTTTTCTAAAAGAATGACAATCTCCAGAGTGTATAACTTCACTCACTTCTCATAATAATGATCTGAATCATTGTCATTTGCCTAAGTACCAATAACTGTGAAGAAAATACATATGAAGAGAAATATGAATTGTAAAATAAAGTACAAAGTTTTAAATTTATGTCATTCAACTCAGTATAACTTTCAGTTATCAAGTATTATACTATTTTTCTAAAAAAAAAGTCAAGGTTATGAATAAACTGTCAATATTTTTATATTTGGAGATGCTTCCAGAGTGTGCAAAAGGAGTCTTTCTTAAAAAAGGTAAATATCACTGTAGAATGTTGGTTACTCAATTTTCTCATCATCTTTTTTTCTCTTTCTGAAAAGGTAGAAAATTAAGTTTTTATGCCCAGAGACGGTAATTTTGAAATAAATGAGCAAAAATTGATTAAGTTATAATTTATGAAACTGATGTTTATGGTGCATATTTCATGTATTTGTCCATATTTACTCTTTTTATACTAGATTGTAGCATCTACAGGCAGAAACTCTGAGTTATGGAATATAGATAAGGTTTTCATCGATGAATCCTTTTCAAATTAGCAGTGATAATGATCCTAGTTATCATGTTTTTCATCTTTGAACTACCAAGCCCTGAATTCTCAAGCAAAATATTATAATTAGAAAACAGAGCAATTATAAACAGATTATCTTGAAGGACTATCACAAAAAGCATTAATCTGATTGTGTACCTCAGAAAATAATTTCAAAATCTATTTGAAAGAATTAATATATTGATAATCCAGCTAGAAAAGGGGCATTTGGGGAATATCCTTTCTGTGAAAATGAAATGTCATGCTGGAGTTTATAGAAAAAATGAGGAATGGCAAAAACAATACTGAAATAACAATTATAATTATCATTTATTAATTACTGCCACCAAGAATGAAATATATTCCTTAGAAAAACATTGATTCAGAAAGGTTTTGAAAAACATAAGGTTTTTTTTCTTCTTTCTTTTTTCTGGTCTGGCAGCCTTTGAAAGAAAATAACATGTTGGAGAGTCAGGATGAAATAAACTCAGATCAAATCAAAGACCAGCAAAGCCTTGCCAAAACATTCACAATCTCTTATTTTCAACTTATCTTCTGGAAAGTTCAAGCAAATAATCTCAGCATTATTCTGTTTGTAGAAAACAGCTATCCACTTATAATAGTTATATGTTGAAAAACATGGCAAAATAGATGACTTATCTGTAATTACCTAAAGTAAACTTTCTACTATATTAATAAAAGCCTTAACAGTATAGTTAGACATGAGAAAGAGAAAGCAGTGGGGGTAGGGGGGTGCAGGGCCAGGGAGAGCAAAAGAGAGAGAGAGAAATGCATGTGAATATTATGGCTGAGTAGAAGTGGGTTGTAGCAGAGTCCAAAAGTCAGGCATTTCACCCTATACATCAATAACCCCATTGTGCCCAATTAAATTTTTCAACAGAAATATTTGATGCCCAATTACCTCATCTGACCAGCCACATAAAACAATATCCTTCATATTCTGTTTATGAAAATGGAAATCAGGTAAGGCTCACAAATTTGCCATTCTAAGTCATTAAAAAATATACATCACTTGAGATAAAGAGTTTTTTAGAAAATTAGTACTTTACCTGCCTTTGTACTATATTATTCCAGTAGTCAGGATCACTTATTTTTTTTTATAAAGCTTCATATATGCCATACAATGTAAGCAAAGCTTTCCAATGCAATTTGGATTGGCATAGAAATAAAATTGTTTGCATTCACCTCAAAAAATATGATTGATTACATTTTTATTTATAGAATTGAATGGCCTTCAAGGCCTTTGAATTTTAAATAACCTCAATGGCTAGATTATTAATTTATGAAAGCTCTTATCCTTCAAGAAAAATTTGACAAATTTGCTCTATTGTCCACAGAATTATAAAACAAATAAAACAAATTTTCTTCTGCATTACACATTCAACTATAAATTTGGGACAATTTCTTTTACTGCTATTTCTACATATTTGTCATAGTCTCCAAAGCAGAAAAGTATTTAAGGGAAAAGAAGCGAAACAAGAATAATTTGGATCTAAAAATCTCATCACTAAATTATAGAGCAAGAAAACTCTAACTTTTATTCAATGTGCTCCAGAAAACTCTGACTTTTTATTCAATTATGCCTCAGAAATATCAATCTCCTTAATGTGAAAAAGGACCTAAAATATGGTCTTTAAATATAATATTTCATTTTATCTGTATGTTATATATTTGCCTGAATAGGTTAGAACATTAGTGTCATTTTAATTGTTTTGTCAGTTGATTGTTAGACAAAAATGAACGTTTAAAAGATAAAGGAGTTGTGGATATTTTAACAGAGCCAAATTGAGAATTTTTTAATTTGTTCTTTAGAGTTTTAAAATAGTTCAGTAATCTAATATGATATATCAGAGATTGAAAATATAATATTTACAATATACATTCTATATTTCATTCAAATTACTTCCCAATTTTAAGTTCTAGCTATTGTCATAAACAGCAATAGGTTTACAAAAGAAAGAATTTTCTAAAATTGAAATTTCAAAAGATAAAGGTCTTTAAATTTTACCTTTATAAAAACAACATACTTGAACTTTGTATTTAGCTCTGCTTGAATATAGAAGAGATTTTGCTTCTGGCTCGGGCTTACAGTAGCCATTTATTCCCCTTGGAGAATAGGAAGAAAATAGGAGATCTGATTCTTTAGTGAATATTGCTTCTCCAAACAAAATAACACTTAATCTAAGGCATCTGGTTCCTTCATGTTTTGTTCCGTTTCAGAATAAAGATATTACAACTTAAGAATAAACTTCAAATTAAAAACTAAGATGGCTCTTTGAAAAATGTATGCTTAAAAATTATACCCCTTTTGATCCACTGATCTTTAATGCAGAAACTGTATATGGTATTATGTAAGCCCAAAGTTTATTCATATTAGTATTTATAATATAATTCTATTGCTCCAGTGGAATTCCAGATAAAAGAGAGTGGGTGCATGTTTTATTATTACTTTTTAAAAAACACTTTATTGATGAGGGAGCAAAATGGTGGACCAGAGACACTACTAGCCAGAGCGTCTCTGTTAAGAAGGAGTTTTAGATGAAAGAGAAAACACAAACAGACAGACAAAGAATTCCAGATAAAAGAGAGTGGGTGCATGTTTTATTATTACTTTTTAAAAAACACTTTATTGATGAGGGAGCAAGATGGTGGACCAGAGACACTACTAGCCAGGGCGTCTCTGTTAAGAAGGAGTTTTAGATGAAAGAGAAAACACAAACAGACAGACAAACATAGATTAAATAAGTGTCTGAAGGAAGGGTGCATGAACCTATAGGAGATTCCGCAAGAAGAGGTGGTAGAGCAGAACTAGAAGGAGAAAAGCATTGGTGGAGATTAAGCCCTGAGAGGCTTAGAAACCAGAGAGAAGGGTAAGTGGAACAGTTAACTTCCCCCTCGCTCGCATCTGGGAGTGTTTGTGGGCTCCCAAGCTGCTGGAGAGACCTTCTGCCAACACAAGCACACAGACTGTTGCCACTATTGAGCTGGGAGCTTCTTACAGACAGGGCACCAGGCTCTCAGCTCCCCTGAGACCCCTCCTACCCCACAGACCCGAGCCAGATGGCAGGCACCATATTGCTTGTCTACCCACTGGGTGCCTTTGTCCTCCCCAGGGGGCCTCAACACCTCAGGTTCTATCTTGCTCATCTCTACACAGACATTTCCCAACTCCAGCATAGGCTGCAGGAGTCACAGGGGTCCAGTGGGTCCTGGGTGATCTGTGTGACTCCAGAGCTCGGTCATTCTGGGCAGACTGATGAGAAGAATCAGCAGAACTCCAGAAGTATGCAGAATCAAAGTGAAAGGACACTCCCTTTTGGGCATTCCCTTTTGGGAACACCAGCTCTCTAGCAATGGATACCAAGCAAAATCAGAATATTGAAATGACAGATGAAGAATTTAAAACATGGATTGTAAGGAAGCACAATGAACTGCAAGATAAAATGGAAACCCAACACAAAGAAATCACAAAAACAATGTAGGAAAGGAATAACAAATTCACTAAAGAAATTGAAATATTAGAGAAAAATCAAACAGAACTCCTAGAAATGAAAAATTCATGCAAGGAATTACAAAACACGGTGAAAATCCTTAAGAATAGGTTAGATCAGGCAGAAAAAAGAATCTCAGAGCTTGAAGACAACATCTTTGAATCGAACAAGTCAGTCACAGAGATAGAGTAGAGAAACAAGAAGAATGAGAAAAGCCTACAAGAAGTATGGGATTATGTAAAGAGTCCTAACTTAAGAATCATAGGCATCCCTGAGAGTGATGAAGAAAATATACACGAGTTAGATAATTTATTTGAGGGAATAATTGGGGAAAATTTCCCTGGCCTTGGAATCTAGATATCTAGGTACAAGAAGCTCAAAGGACTCCTGGGAGATTCATCACAAAGAGTCAAGCACCACAATACATAGTCATCAGACTGGCCAAAATAAACATGAAAGAGGTGGTCCTACAAGGTGTAAGGCAAAAGCGACAGGTAACTTACAAAGGAAAACCTATCAGACTAGCTGTAGACTTCTCAACTGAGACTTTATAAACCAGAAGGGATTGGGGCTCCATTCTCAGTCTTCTCAAACAGAATAATGCCCAGCCTAGAATTTTGTATCCTGCAAAACTAAGTTTCAGATATGAGGGGGCACTAAAGTCTTTCTCAGACAAGCAAACACTGAGGAAATTTGTCAAGACAAGACTTGCCCTACAGGAAGTACTCAGAACTGCTCTATACATGGATCAGTACAATAGACCTTCACTAGTATAAAATTACCCAAAAGTTGAAGTTCAAAGGCGAGATACCACAATGGCTCAAGAGAGAAAACAAATCAACAAACTACTCAACAAGATGGACAGAAATACACCCCACTGAGCAATTCTTTCAATAAATGTGAATGGCTTGAACTCCCCACTGAAGAGACATAATAAGCTGGCCAAATGGATAAATATATACAAGCCAAGTATCTGCTGTCTTCAGGAAACGCATCTAACCCACAAGGACTCATTCAGACTCAAAGTGAAGAATGGATGGAATGCAATAGCAAACAGCAAATTATCACTCTCTGCTGATGGTATGATCTTATATCTAGAAAACCCCAAAGATTCTGCCAAAAGACTGTTGGAATTGATAAATAAATTCAGCAAAGTCTTAGGTTACAAAATCAATGTACATATATCAGTAGTATTAATATATGCCAACAACAGTCAAACTGAGAACCAAATCAAAGATGCAATACCTTTCACAATAGTAACAAAGAAAATAAAATACCTAGGAATATATTTAGCTAGGGAGGTGAAAGACCCCTACAGGGAGAACTATGAAACACTGAAGAAGGAAATAGCATGGGATGTAAACAGGTGGAAAGTCATAACCATGTTCATGGATCGGCAGAATCAACATTCTTAAAATGTCTATACTACACAAAGTAATCTACAGATTCAATGCAATCCCTATAAAAGTGCCATCATTTTTCACAGATAAAAAATAATAATTTTATGCTTCACATGGAACCAGAAAAGATATACATCACTAGGCCTTATTCATCTTTTGTAACCAAAACTTTGTACACTCAGTCTAATATCTCCCTGTTTTGCCCTTCCCCTGCCCCTGGCAGCCACTATTCCACTCTGCTTCTGTGAGTTTGACTATTTTAGATTCCTCATATAAGCAGTATCATGTAGTATTTGTCCTTCAGTGTTTCATTTGTTTCATTTACCATAATGCCCTCTAGGTTCATTCATGTTGCCCTGAATTACAGGATTTCCTGTTTTTTTTTATAAAGCTGAATAATATTCATGTGTGTGTGGGTGTGTTGCATTTTCTTTATTCTTTCATCCATCAATGGACATTTAGGTTACTGCCCTATCTTGGCTATTGTGGATAACCCTGCAATGAACATGGGAGTAAAGATATCTTTCTGACATCTTGATTTCATTTCCTTTGGATACATACACCCAGAAGTGGTATTGCTCGATGATATTTTAGTTATTTTTATTTTGTTTGAGGAAACCACATACTGTTTTCTGTAATAGTTGCAGCAATTTACGTTCTGACCAATAGTGTATAATGGTTCCCTTTTCTTCACAACCTTGCCAAAACTTATTTTTTGGTGCCTTTTTAGTAATAAACATCATAATAGATGTGAGGTGATATCTCATTGTGTTTTTGATTTGCATTTCCCTGATGATTAGTGATTTTTGAGTACTTTTTCGTATATCTGTTGGCCATTTGTATTTATTCTTTGGAGACATGTCTATTCAGTTCTTTTCCCAATTTCTAGTTGGCTAATTTATTTCTTTTGTTATTGAGTTGTAGGAGTTCCTTACATATTTTGAATATTAACCCTTTAATTTAGTAAATGTAAAGACAGAAGCTCCATAATTAAACTATTCCATTCCTCAAAATATTCTGTTCCTCAACTAGCAACAAGGTTTTCCTTTTAGTGTTGGGTTTTTTTTTTTTTGATGGTTTGTATATGTAAATATGCTGGGAAATATGCTAAAGAAATGTATTTTATGTAGGTTTATTCAGTCACAAATATTGTAAAAGTCCATTTATCTTCTGTGTGATTTCTTTTCAGTATCAATATGATCACTGTTATCATCTGTTCAAAAATGAAACGTATATACTTTGGTCAGTTATGGCATTTTTAAAGCTATATGATATTTTAAGCCAGTTTTTTTGACTTTTATTATTTTTTGTTGTCCTTCTCTCTTGACAAAGTTATTTAATGCTGAGATTAATTTTAATTTATATACCTATAGACCCTCAAACAAATAAATGTTCTCTTCCTAATTCTACCACTTCATATTTTGTCAGTTTATTTTTTCTGGGGAAAAAAATAATTTTTGTTAATAATGTTGAAAATATATATTATCTGTTTTTTGGTCTTCCAATGAAAAGAATTGAGTTAATCATTCTCAGCAATTCATACATCTTTTTATTTTATTTAATTTTATTTTGCATATTTATCAGCTTCTAAATTCCCATATCTGTTTTCCCCATAGACAATTATTCTCAAATATTTAAATTGGGCCTGAAAAATATCATATACATAGAAAACACATGACATTGTCTTGTATTTGTTTTATACTATGTTATACATCTCTTTTTTGCATTTTTCTTTTGACTAACATTTTTAAGATCCACTGATATTGTTGTATGATATCCTGTTTATTACTTCTACTGCTTTATAGTAACCCATATTTTACTTTTCCTTTGGCCTAGAAATGCAACCCTAGATTGTGTCCATTTCTCTGACACCAAAATTAATATTACAATGAAAATATTTATACTTGTCCCTCATGATGTACCTGTGTGAGATTTTCTTAGGGCTCTATAACTGGGTGCGATGGCATAGTACATACATACTTACTTTTGCTAGGTAGGACACGATTGTCCTGTAGAATAGCTGTAATCATTTCTACTCCTACTAGAAATGCAGGCTCTAAACACTTCACCATACTTGGTCATAATATGACTTGTTAAGTTTAACAACAAAGGGCCATTTCATTGCCATTTTAATTTGTACTTTTTTGATAAGGTTGTAAGAATGGCTTTGTATACTTACTATTCATGTTTCTCTTTCTATGAGTTACCTATTTTGCTCATTTTTCAATAGACGTTACTGGGTGTTGTATTTGTGTGCAAGTGTGTGGGCATTTGTATATTTCCTTGAAAATTAAATTTTAGAATTGAACGTGACTATTTCAAGGAACAATCCATTTGGTAAACTTTGGATAAGGTGTCATTTCTTAAACTGAAATCTTTAATTTTATGCAAATTCATCATAAATTTTCATTATTATTGTCAACTACATTTTTCTTTTGTTAGTTTAGAATTATCTCTTTCAAATTAAGTTTTTAATTGACTTGGAATTGAATAGTGGTCAAACTATTTTCTCCATAAAATGAGTCAATTTTCTCAACTTCATTTCCTATTAAACAGCTCATTTATTTTCCAAGAACCAGGCAGTAAATGGTTAAACTTCTCTTTCTTTTTTTTTATTGTTTCCTGTTTCATTGATCTCTTCCTTATCTTCTTTTTTATCTGGGTTTACTCTATCTTTCTGTCAGTGTTTTATTAATAATAATTTCTTTAATGCTTGTCTCAATTTTTTTCTTTCTGCTCTTTCTTGCTCTATGCTTAACATACTTAAAAATATAAATCTTTCTCCAAGTAGAGTTTTATATGTCTTTCATATATAGTGTTTTCGTTGTCATGCAGTTCTACGTGTTTTCTAATTTGTCATATAAGATCCTCTTTCACAGAATATTTAGTAGTATACTTTTTAGGTTCCAGATATATTAGACTTTAAGCAACTTCCTTTTTATCAATTTTATTTCATTGTATTATGTTCAAAGAAGATAGTTTTTTATATTTTTAGTCTTTGAATTTATAAAGTTCCCTTTGAGGCCTAAAATGTGATTTATTTCTATGATTGGGTTTAAAAAGAATATAAATTTATATACTCATTCTAGTTCATATATTCTTGATTCACTGTTTCTTTTACCAGAATATAATATTCCATTTGTCTCTTATGAAGTTTTTACAGTCATCAAAAACTCATTTATCAGTTATTAAAATTGCTAATACAGCTTCCTTTTAATTTATAGTTGCCTGTTTTATATTCAAACTGTAGTTATTTGTTTCTTTCAAGTGAGCTTCAGACTTCTAATTGTTTTATAAAGAATTTTCCATGTTGATTATTATTCTATCAAGACTTATTTTTGTAATCTTATATTTTCTATCTGTTACTCTCTTTAGTTGTTTTATCTTCTTTTATGCCTTCTATTAGATATATAATCTCCTTCTGATTTGAAAGTTACGCACAATTTTATTTATCTAGCAGTTACTCTTAACTTTCTTTAAATTACTTAGGCTTATATGTATTTTTTGTTCCTATAAATTTCTTCAGCCTGATAATATCCATATCTTCCTCCAAAACAAAGAGATGACTTAGCACATTTTAAAATTTCCTCTAGTTTCCTCCAAAGCCTCCAACACCCCACCTCCTCATCATATTGTTATAATTTGTAAGTCTAGCTCTGAATTCTTTTAAAAGAAAAGTAGTTATGTAGACAAATAGATGATAGATAGATGAATAGACACATAGATGGATATACATAATATCAATCAGTAAATGGGTAGATATATTTAATCCTTACATTTTAATCATTTACTCAGTTACTTTTAATGCCATATGCAATATTCCTGAATTCATTTTCTCGCGTGTGTGTGTGTGTGTGTGTGTGTGTGTGTGTGTGTGAGAGAGAGAGTACTTCCTCCAAGAATATTAAAATTATAAAAGAAAGTCTTTGTATGATAAACTCTTTGAGTCCTTACAATTATGAATATTTGTAATTTCACTTTATATTTAAATGACAGGTGAGCTGCACAGCCAATATTGATTTGAAATGCCTTTTCTTCAAAATGTTAAAAATATTCCATTATTTTCTTCATTCAAACATACTAATGACAAATTCAATGTCATTCTGATTATTCTTCATATGTAGATGAGCTGTTCTTCCTCTCTAGGAGTTTTAGTGGATTTTTTTCCCCATCTTTTAGTTTGGAATTCTCTGGGCCATTTCATTCTGAAATATTTAATTTATCTTTATTTTTGAGACAGCCTAGTCATTACTTATGCAAATATTTTTATCTCTCAGTTTTTTTTCTCCCACAGGGACTCCCACAAATGCTGAAAATTCTACTTTTATTTTTGAAATCTCTTATTTTTTACTTATATTTTCCATTTCCTTAATGCTTTTGATACTAGCTAGGAAATTTACTAAAACTTCATCTTCCAACCTATTAATTTTTGGTGCTATTCACTTTTCTACACAAAAATGTTGCATAGAACATTCTATGTCTCCATTCTACCTTTAACACTTGTCCTACCCAGATTCTCTTATGGATGGGTACGTGCCTGAGACACAAGGTAGAGGCAGGACCACAAGAATTGCAATAGAGGTGAGGCACTTCCCTAAATTCGTGCCTGCCTGGGAATCATTTCAGGCTTCCATCTTTATCAGGAGCTCCTTCCACAGTGATTGTCATCTAGCTCTCAGGTGTGGATGGAGAAGACTTGGAGGAAGAGGGACAATCAGGAACTGAGGGTCTGCTTGAATCTCTTTTTATATTTTTACTGCTTGGCAAGGCTTGCTCTGTATCCTGTGGCTGTCCCTTCATCACTGGCCAGTGCCAATTGGCACTGCTGGTTTCTGCCTCTCATTTGCAAAGGGACAAGCAGGGATCTTCCCAGAAAAAGAAAATGACTGTCTAGTAAAATCTTTCTTCCTCAGCAGGACTTCCATCCATGGCCTCCTTGGTTGTCAATTTCTCCAACCACCAACGTCCAAACAGCTTCTGTGTCTACAGATGTTTCAAACTGTCTGTATAAGGTATAAGACCCAGCAGTTTTCCTCTTTGCATCTGTCTTATCCCTGATGTTGGGCTGGGAAAAGGAGATGACAGACTATGTTTTTCACCCTCATTTTAGAGGTCAAAGTTAGATTTAACTTCTCTGAGTCTCTTCTTCTCTTTATTCACTTTTATCAAGTCTCTGTAGAAGAAGCAAGATAAGTTTACAGACTTACAATTATGTTCTGAAATAACTGTTCTTTCTCTAAAAATTTTCAGAGAAGCAGCAATATTCCCTGGGCTGAGGCTCGGGCATGTGTGGAAGGTCAGAAGGAATATTGCATGCATCATTAAGTAATTGTTTAGTGTTTTAAAATGTCAATGGATACACTGATGTGAGAATGGTGAAGATCATGAATGGAGTGAGGCTCAGAGAAAGAATAATTTTCAGGGATGGTTTTGCATATATAACTGGTAGAAAATATTTAAAAGTATTTTGCTGCATTCAAATGCCCTAATTTTATGTGAATCCTGTCTATTAATGTGACTCATATTTACATTTTGCCTACTATAAGCCAAGCATTGCAACATGCTTCTGCTTCTCATTTAGGAAAGTGTTTTCATATACATTGTCCTGTTTGATTCTTCAGCCTCACAAAATGTAAAATCACTTACCCAAAGACCCAGGTCTTCTGCTTCCAGGAGCTTAACGGTTTTCCCAGACTATAGCTGTTTTTCTCAGAACAGTGTTAACCCTGAATATAACTGGGGATATAAATTAACTGTCTTCCTCATTACTGCTAGTGCCCTTGTTCTGATTCTCAGCTGCTCAAGGATCCCTTTTGAGTACAACTTCCATGGAAATGCCATGTTCACAAATTCTGACATTCACAGTCTTATGAAACCTTACCTCTCTTCCATTCCCATTGTCTTACTGGGTGACTGCCCATGTAATTGGATTTGAAGAGTTTTTAATAGACAATGAATTAATTTGCCTCTCCTCTCAAAGAGTATTTAGATAATTATCAGTAACCTCCAGTGCCTTAACTCAAGGGGATGAATAATGTATTTTCTGGCCCTGTGGCAGGGCTAGAGGAGAAATGTTTCTTTAATCATAATGTGTGGGAGTGGCCAGAATTGGGCTTGACTGAGCTGAATCACACTGTGTAGGCAGCTCTGCCCACACTGCCCACACAACTGGTTACCACTCTCTCTGAGTAATCAACCTAAAGTTATAGGTATTTAGAGACTTCAAGACTCAATTTAAAAAGATAAACAAATGTCAATGCTTTTAGGATCATTGAAAGCCATGTAAATTTATGCATGTGTTATTTATGTACATATGTCACTTATAAACCACATTATTATGAAACTTAATTTTCCCCAAGAGTATTTTAAAGACATATTAGTATTCTGATTTAGTCTATATTGTGTATTCATGTTACATAAAAAAAATTAAGTTAATTAATTAAATCAACTAAAGTCATGATTTTGAGTTTTTTTAAATGAAGTTCTTAATTCTGGCCTTAAATGCATCATATTATCTAGACCCCAGCTCATGCCCCCCTTTCTTCCTCTTGCTTACCCAGTGCCAGCCGTACTGGATCCTTAATGCTCTTTGATTGTACCAGTTATATCTGGCATTTCTGTGCCCTCAAGCTGAAATACTCTTGCCCCAGATTTCTTCCAGAGCCAGGCCTCTCTTAACCATCCCATATACCATGGCACTCGTACTATCCACTGCCTATCCTCACATCACTAACTATTTTATATCCCTTATCACCATATGGCATAGACAGCATGTATATATGTATTTTGTGTCTTTTCCCATTACAGTGTAAATTCTATGACAGCAAGGTCTTTGATGAGTTTATTGAACATGCTTAGGAAAATGGCGACTCAATAATTATTCGTTAATGAATGAAACAATAAAGAATTTGTGTACCGTGTATGTAGGTACAAAGGAATCACATAATTCTGAAATAATATCATAGCAATGAAAATATCAAAATGTTTATGAAAATGCCTTAAAGTACATAATGTCTTATATAAATAAAGGACATTACTAAAATTTTTTTTCTGGCTTCTCACACTTTGTGTTGTTTCTAATTATGGCTTTTAGTAGTCCAAGGTTGTGAAGGACTGACTTTTTTAATCATTTGAATCATGTTTATTTGAAAATATTTAGAAATAAAACATGCCAATAAGATAAACAAATATCTAAGTACATATGTGTAGGTTTCTAGATATTTCTTTCCTTCTTCACTATCAATTAAAGATCAGTAATTGATTATATTTTGTGGGTGAAATTTTAGGTTATCAGAGTCATTATTAGAACCATATAATAAATCTGGGTGGCAAATGTGGCTTTTAATTTCATCCCATAGGCCAGGCATGGTGGCTCAATGCCTGTAATCTCAGCACTGAGCTCTCAGGCTGAGGTGGGATCCTTGCTTGAGGTCAGAAGTTAGAGACCAGGCTGGGTAACATAGCAAGACGCCATTTCTATAAAAATTTTAAAATAAAAAAGATAATTTTATCCCATAAATCAGATGCAAAAAGTACCATGTGACTATATTTTGGCAATCAGATTAAATTTAATTCCATTCCTTTCTTTGCCATTGTGACAAGATAGTCAACTATAGTCATTATTGAAACAATCCTCCCTTTTTGTCCCTAAGATTGTATGAAGATTCCAGGGTCTTATGCAGTTCAGAAAATGAAAAGTTCCTTGCCCCTTGTTCTCACTGATGGCTGCAGACGTGCTTGCACTTCAAGTTGACATTTTTCCTTGGAAGAGGCGACATTTCAAGTACAACAGAAGATATCTATAGGCTGTCTGACCCAACATCTATTTCCAACCCTATTCTCTTTTGCCTTCCTCCAATATAAGAGAATATAAACACTAGACTCAATTTACCAGCCTCTGTGGGTGCTTGGGTTAACCATGTGATACAGTCTGGGCAATGAGTTGAAAGGTAAATTCACTGATATTTCTCTTTTCACCCTGGCTACTTTCCCATTCTGTTTCCTAGAACAGCAATGTGAGGCTGGAGGTACAGATGCCATATGTAAAGCAAGAGGATAAAATCTAACATGCTATGGTTGGTAGAATAGGGAAATAGCAATAGCCATGTCCAACATTGCTCAATGGCTGAGACAATGCCAAGAAGCTATGGACTAAATCTTCAGTCAGAAATATAAACACCTATTTGAGAAATTTTTATAATTCTGTCTTGAAGCTTAACACATCTCTAATTGAAACACTCACCTTGGTTAAGGGAATCTTTGGCTAACATGATATCCCTGCTGCCAAGGGTCCCACCTCACTAGGTATATCATGCATTTTCCATAGTTAGACTGTCTTTCTGGGCTATTGTGATAAAGTGAGTACTGTTGTGTGTTGCCTTAGTTCATTAGGGCTGCTATAACAAAATATCATAAACAGTTTCAGAGGCTGGGAAATCCAAGATCAAAGCACCAGCAGATTTGGTGTCTGGTGAGGACTGCTTTCTGGTTCATAGATGGCACCTTCTAACTGTGTGCCTCTTGTGGTGGGACAAGGCAACTATCTGGGGCCTCTTTTATAAGGGATTATTCATAAGGATTCTGCCCTCATAATTTAGTCACCCCCAAAGACCCCACCTCCTATTACCCATCATAGCAGTGACTAGATTTCAACATGTGAATTTTGGGAGGACACAAAGAATTAGGCCATAGCATCTTTTTTTTTCTGGTAATCCTCCGAAAGCCTGTCTCCTACCCAGTTCTAAGAAGGTAGATCCAGAGTGGATAGATCCAGCCTGCACCCTCTAAACATTTTGTTTATCCTCTGCCCCTTTGGAAAGATTAAATATATTCACTAAAAATGGTCCTTTAGACCTCTAAATTGGGATCTCTTCTTAAGGGTAAGATTGAGGAAAGAATAAAGTAGGAAATGCTGATGTTGATACTAGATATGTTATTCATATTAATTTATCCAGTTATACTGTTATAACCTATCATCTCTGGGATATTTAATTTAGTCATCCAAAACATCAATTTTAAATTCCAGCGTCTGTCTCGGTCAATCAGCTGAATGATAGACATACCCAATACATTGTTGATTAAGATGGAGAAGAATAAATTCTCATGTTTTAAACTTTAAACCCTAAAATAAAAGACAATCATGAATACAACTAAAATTTCATTTGAAAACAGATTATATCACTAGGGATAAAAGAAAATGAAAGTTCCATTTCACATCTATGTTAGCCACTTCAAATCTCCTTTAACCCAGAGATTTAAAGCACGATTTAAAAACCTTTCACTTCGTTCAGAAATAAGCAGAATTTTTTTGTAAAAATATTAAAAATATAACCTTATTTTTTCTGCCTGAAGAGAAATATGCTGTCCTTTCTTCCATCTTAAGGGGAAAAAAATCACTTAACTCCACTTCTACCTTCTGCAATTGCTCTATTTCTCTGTTCCTCTTTGCAGAAAATGTCCTCTAAGTGTCTATATGTGCTGTTCCCAGTTTTCCTCCAGTCCCTTAAGCCTATTTTAATTGTGCTTTCTCCTCCACAGCACCACCAAAACTGATCTTGTCAAAGTTGCCAATGACTTCCTCATCGCTAAATTCAACTGCCAGTTCTTCCAATTGATTACTCCCTCCTCCTTTCTTCATTTTATAATTCTAAGTTTTCAGATTCCTGCACTCTCTTAGTTTTCCTCCCACCTCACTATTTGTTCATTCTCAATCTCATTTGCTGCTTCTGACAAGCTCTCCTTACCTATCAATGTGGAAGTGCTCCACAAATCAGTCTTTATATCTCTTTTTATATTCCATCTACACACACACCATTGATGATCTCATCCATTAAAATGGCTTTAAGTGCCACTTTTATACCAATGTCTCCCAAATGTATACATCTAACCCAGAGCTCTTTTACCTAATTTCCAAGCTCATATATCCACCTCCTGCTTGAAACTTACTCTTGGATGTTTAATAGAAATCTCGTATTTAATATATATAGGACTAAAGAATTAAAAATTACTTTCCCTAAGAATTAAAAATAAAAAATTAATTTATTTTCTAAGCAATATATAAAGACATAAAGATAATCTACTTTTTGTATCTAGCCAGTTTCTTCAATAATTTAATCTTTCACACACTAATACACAGATTTAGAATGATGCTATAGATTTTCTAAAATGTAATTTCTAAATTAGTCAATAATGTCCTTTAGAAACATTAAATAAAGCTTGCTCTTCCCCAAACTCTGCTACATTCTTCTTAATTCAAAGAAAAATATGCCAAGTTACATTCCCAAAAGAAGAGTTATCCTATCTTTGCACATTTTTTGTCTCAGAATACAGCAGTCCAACATTGTGTGTTACTGCTATTGTTAACAATGTTGGCCACTGCTTATCTCCTTCTCAAGCTAAATGAGGTCATGTTGTCCATTTTGCACAAGATTGTGACCAAATAACCCTGTAATCATAACAATTACTTTAACCAGTTGAGAATACAATCTCCTGGTGTGGGAGAACTATACAAGCAAGGTAATTATGGGGATTTTTAATTTTCTGAATTGTACCAATGTACCAAATGTACCAATATCACATGAAAGATCTTTAATTTGGGGTAATCTTAGTGTGATCCTGGGGTAATCTTAGAATTTCTTCAACCTACTCTACAGAATAGAATATAAAGTGTGTGTGTGTGTGTGTGTGTGTGTGTGTAAATATTCAGGAACTATGCTAAAAATTTCTAATCTTATCAAATCTTTAAATTGCCAAACAGATTCTGAAAACTTCTATTCATTGTTATAAGATATAAATATCCCAATCTCTGGAGCCTTATTCTATAAACAATAAGAAAATCATTTGAAAGTATGTTTATGTTGATGCTGGGATGAATTTTAAAGAAAGATTCAATTCTCTTTAAAGGCACCTGGAAATAGGTTTAAAAACTCTTGCCAAATTTTTGTTCAATAATATCTACCACAAAGAAAATCGATACTAGAGAAAGAATTATGTTTTTAAACTATAAAAATTCTTTGTAAAAAAGTCAATAATAATATAATAATTATCATAATAGCAGTTTATATTTACTGAGCAGAATCACTCTACCCAGTACTGTGCTAAATATATTACATAGGTCATCTCCTTCGGAAATCATGACAAATTGTAATGTGGGTATTGTTATTCTTACCAATTTGCAAGTTTTGATAAAACAGAGTTTAAATTACTTGCCAGAAGTCATAGAGGTAGTAAAGGATGAGAATCAGATTCTAACTCAAATTTAGTTTGCCTCTAAAACCCATTTTCTTTGCCATTGGTTAAACTGGCTTATTTGCAAGGCATGATAGGACCCAATTGCTTGTGCTAGTTGGGGAGAGGGGGTATCACAGGAGATGAGTTATGTGAATTTCTAGCCCTAGGAAATATCTCTGGCATAGTTGTTGAAAAAGATTAAAGAAATATGTAAGAGGTTAAAAACACAGTAACCATAGAGTCTGTGGCAAATTGGAGTAGATGAACTACACAGGTTAGTGGGTCAGAAGGTTCAGTCCCATGGGTGCAGCAGGGCGGCAAGGAGTCCACAGACAGCTACAAAACCTGTGCCTGCTATATCCCAGATACTTTATTAGGCCCTGGAGATGCTGAAAAAAGGAATCAAATAGAAGAGTTAACAGTTGACCCTAGACAGGTAAAGAGCCAAATCACAAAAAAATGTCTTATATGGCAGGCTTATAAAAGGTGGTGTTTTATTCTGAGATTGAGAGAGAAACACCTGGAGGAAAATGTGGTGAGATAGAAATTTCAAAAAATCAATCTAGATAACAGTTCAATTCAACAAATAATATATATTAAGGATCTTCTATGAACCTGGGAATGTACAAGGCAGTGGAGATGGGGTAATAAATGACAGCTGGAGGACTCTAAGGGACAATGACCAGAAAAGAGGAGGCCTAACTAAATCATTTTATGAAGTTCCTTGGCAGAAAAATGAAAAAAGATGAATGGCAATCAATGTAGTTTACTTCCAACTTCCTGTTAATTTAGTCACATGAGAAACAAGGGGACTGGCCTGTTTCAAAACAGAAAGAAAGCAACTAATTTTTAATGATTTATAATATTTATAATATTATTAAAAACTTCTAGAGATCAATTTCAAAATTTAACTAGCTTGTAGATTGGTGGGGATTTCTCCCCACCTCTACCCAATCCCTATAGGTCCTTAAAGTTGGTCAATTGTGATTTGCCACAACTTGAAATATGTATTAAGGAACTGTCAAGGAAAATTGCATCAAATCAGTTAAAACCAGCAAGGAAAACTTCATTCAAGACTCTTGCAGTAGGAGTCAAGGCTATTGCAATGGGTGAGAGACACTGAACTCACATTTGCTGAAAGAGAAGTGGGGGAGTTTTTAAGTGCTGAGATGAGCTAGAGGAAAAGTGAGGCCACAGGTCTGTCAATGTGGTTAGGCCATCTGTGCTTAATAATAGGTACTTATTGAATAATAATAGGTATTATTCTCCCACAGAAACTGGGAGACAGGAGCTCTCTCTCTTGATAATTACATTTCAAAGGTGTGGTTCCCAAGTCACTGAGAAAGACCTTCCTGAGTTATAAAAGTGAGCCACCTGAGAAGCTGCTAGTTTCGAGTAGGACCCAGAAAGACAAGGCTTTATAACAGGTCCAGACTGCAGTGCAATTTGCTATGCCACTTGGGCCAAATGATTCAGCGGATTCAACTGTGCTTGAAGTGTCAGTAACAGATAGGGTTGCTAGAGGCTTTGGCAGGAAACTATAGGTAAATCGTAACACAGACCCTTAGGATTTTGGAGCAAACCTTTGCCATCTTCTGCGGATAACTACTCTCCTTTTGAGAAACAGCTCTTGGCCTGGTACTGGGCCTTATTAACAACTGAACACTTAAACATGGGCCACTAGGTTACCATGTGATCTGAGCTACCTATCATGAACTGGATGGACATGCACAGCAACATTCATCATCAAATAGAACTGTATATAAGTGATCAGGCCTGAAGACACAAGTATGAGATGTGAAGAAGTAGACCAAATGCCCATGGTCCTCACACCTGCTACACTGCCTTCTCTGTCCCCGCCTGCACCTATGTCCTCATGGAGAGTTGCCTACCATCAGTTGACAAAGGAAGAGAAGACTCTGGCCTGGTTTACAGATGATTCTGTGTGATATGCTGGCACCACCCAAAGGTAGATAGCTGCAGTAGTACATTCTCTTACTGGGACATCCCTAAAGGGCAGTAGTGGGCAAAATCCTCCCAATGGCAAAACTTAGAGTAGTAAATTAGTTGTCCTCCTTGCTTAGAAGGAAAAATGGTCAGGTGTGTAATTACATATCCATCATGGGCTCATGAACAAAGCAGCTGTGGTGGAAGAGATGTAGGTTCTGTCTGGGATGGACAACATTTGCAAGGCTTCTACCCAAATTACCATCCTTGGAATTACAGAATCCTTCGTCCACTGTATGGTTTTCTGTGCAGCATTGCTTCTGATAGAGAAACTCACTTAACAATCAAAAATGTGTGACAGTGGTCCCATGCTTATGAAATTCACTGGTCTTCCCACATTCCCAACATTCTGAAACAGTTTGTGAGGAAACACTGAATGGTCTTTTGGATACTAGTTCAGTATTAGCTAGGTGGAAGTACCTTGCAAGCCTGGAACAAGGTTCTCCAGAAGGCTCTATATGCTCTGAATTAGCGTTCAATGTATGGTACCGTTTCCTATAGCCAGGATTTGTAGGTCCAGAAATCCAGGGGTGCAAATGGGAGTGGCACCGCTCACTCTTACTCCTGCTGACCTACTAGCAACATTTTTGCTTCCTTGCCCATAACCTTATGCTCTCCTGGCCTGAAGATTTTATTTCTAAAAGGATAAATGCTTCCACCAGGACACAAAACAATGATTTTACTGAAATGAAAGCTAAGACTGCTGCCCAGTCATTTTGGACCCCCATGCCTATGAATCAAAAAGCAAAGAAGAGAGTTATTGTGGTGGCTGGGGTGATTGGTCCTGACTACCAAGGGGAAAGTAGACTGCTCCTTCACCATGCAAAGAAGGAAGAATGTGTATGGAATACAGAAAATTTCTTAGGGTGTTTCTTAATATTACCATGTCTGGTAATTAAGGTCAGTGGAAAGCTACAATAACGAGGTCAAGAAAGTTCGGGTCACCCCACTACATAAAGAACCACATACAGCTAGGGTGCTTGCTGAAGACAAGGGAAATGCAGAATGGGGAGTGGAAAAAGGAAGTTATAAATATCAACTATGACCATGTGACCAGTTACGGAAGTATAATTGTCACGGATATTTCCTCATTATTTTTTTATGCATTTCTTGTTTGTTTGTGTATAAATATCTTTGCTTTCTTCCCTCTCTTATTTCCTTATCATACAACCTACCATATATTGACTTTACATCCATAATTTAAGTATTATTAATTTTATACCACAATATTTAAATTATGGGATATTAAAGACAAGAGTAATCATCACTCAAGGACTTTAGCTCCTCTTCTGGAGAAGGGGTTAGTATACTTTTGGATGAAATCAGGACAGTTGTATTATGGTAGGCAGAATTATGATCTTGTTATTATCTTTATTTGGAGATTACATGTGGTTTTTAAGGAGATGCTGATGGGTGCCAAGTTGACAAGAGGTGGACTTGTTATGGTTAATTTTGTGTGTCAATTTGACTGGGCCAGACATCTGGTTAAACATTATTTCTGGGTGTGTCTCTGAGAGTTTCTGGAAGAAATTAGCATTTGAATCAGTAGACTGAGTAAAGCAGATTGCCTTTCCCAATGTGGGTGGGCATGATCCAATCTGTTGAGTGTGTGAATAGAACAAAAAAGTGGAAGAAGGGAGAATTCACTCTCTCTGCTTGTTTGAGCTGGAATATCAATCTTCTTCTGCCCTTGGACTGTTACTTATATCGACAACACTACTGGTTTTCACTCAGGCCTTTGGATTTGGACTGGAATTTACACCATAGGCTCTCCAGTTCTCAGGCCTTCTGACTTGGACTAGAACTTACACCAGCAGTTCTCCAGATTGTCAGGCCTTCAGATTCAGACTGGAAGTATACGGAAATACACCATTGTCTTTCCTAGGTCTCCAGCTTGCAGATAGCAGATTGTGGGACTTCTCAGCCTCCATAGTTGCATGAGCCAATTCCTTTTAATAAATCTCTTTATATAAAACTATATATGTGTGTGTATATACATATATATGTATATATACACACATGTATACATATATATAAAAAATATATATATTTCATCCTCTTGGTTCTGATTCTCTGGAAAACCATTAAATGTACAGCGCCTGTAGTGAACCCTAATCCCAAGTCTGGGCTTTGAGTGATAATGATGTATCAGTTAAGTTACAGGTTTGTCGATTGTATCAGATGTGCCACTTCAGTGTGGCATGTCCATAGTCATGGGGGTTGTGCATGTATAGGGGTAGGGGTGCATGAGAACTGTTTGTACTTTCTGCTCAATTTTGCCGTGAAGTTAAAACTTATTTAAAAAATAAAGTGTATTTAACAAAAAAAATCACCTGGGATTCACAATGGAGGTGGCCATATTCTTTGAAGATCTCAGTGTTCAAATTGCATATTCAGTCATCGGTCACTTTCACGTGACAGTTTGATAACACAAGAAATACCGTAATACTAATTCAATTAAGTTATTTAATTTCTAGAACATAAGTATCATATCCTTTAAACAAAGTTAGTTTAAGAGAGAACAGGAAATTATACAATTTAAAATCAATATTAATGACACCTGAACCCATGTTAGAAAAAATTAGTGTATATCTATGGTTTAATAATGTTTAAGCATTTAAACAATTAATTAAATTTTGGCAGTGGAAATTAGAAGGTAGGGAGACAATTCTTTTCATTAAAGAAAAATTTGTAACCATATATTTTAATCATTTTAAACTGGTAGGGATTTCAATATTTTAATAGATTCATTTACTTCTAAATGTCTTCAAGCACGTCATAAATCCTCCGAAGTCCCTGCTTTGTAATATAGCCTGTTAACATATTCATTGTCTTTCTGTGATAAGTTCCTGTTGCTATTTCATTAGTCTGTCTTGTGATTTATTTCAAAGATAAAATGAATGTCTTCACTTTTCATTTATGACTATTTAATCCTAATTTTTTAAAAAAATTTGATGGCAATTAGTATCTATTTAAATGCATTCTTTTGTGTTTCTACATATTTTTCCTTTTTACAGTAAATCCTACATCCTGACAGCATCATTAAAAATATTTTATCAGTAATTATATTTGGACAGATTTCCTTTTCTGAGCTCAATTTCTTAATAGTCTCTTAATAATCAACACTGAACATTTTTAGACATAGAGAAGATTTTGCTGATACATTATGGAAAAGTGTTGAATTTGCCAACCTTTTTTCTGTCTTTCCTTTTACTCTTCTCCTGCCCTTAGATGATGTAATAAAATTTTACCAGGTAAATTTACATGTATCCCCACAATATAAATGGAATGCCAGCTATATCTGGTATGCTGCTGAAAGGGAGGTCTGTTACCTAAAGCTGAGACAGACGCCATCATTATGATAGGGCATTTACAAGAGGCCCTGAAAATATTTAAACCATAAGAAACTATGGCAAAGAAGATTATCTGTAACAAAAATGTAAATGAACAGTTCTGCCTCTCTGAATCTTAGCTTTACCATCAGTAAAATGAAAACAAAATTATTTGCCTCCAGGATTGCATGGATGATTAAACTGGAAAATGTAAGTGAAAATTTAGTATTAATCGTAAATACTTTATAAATATCAGATTCCATGATAATTAATAATTTTGCAATCACAATTGTGAAAGAAAGATAGGCAGGCAAAGGAAGAGGAAAACATTGGCTATGTGCCTAAGACTTGAATGAAAGTGAGAGCTATGTATGTTTTAAAGTCCTTTCATCCCAAATTCTTTATTATGTATGAGTATCTGGTATGGTACCATAAAGCACAAAAGTAGTAAAGTCCTTTAAAAATTGCAACACAGGAAAAAAAGAGCCAAGAAAAGAATACAAATAATTTAATCAGATAGGATTCAAATTTATCCCCAGCTCATTTGCCTTTTATTCTGCATTTCAGTTGTTACATTTCCATCGGTATCAGCAAGGTTGTGCATGCACCTTGAAATGTTCACAAAAGGTCCACGATACAGGGGTTCATAATTAGATTATATGTTATATTCAGAATCCCAGGGGAACTAATAGATTCTGGAAATATTGATTAAGCAAGATGAAAAATTCTTATATAGTTTCAACTACAACAGTTTTAAAGACAAAGTACAAGCTTCATTTGACACAAAACTCACAAAAAAGTACTTGATTGAAGAATATCTCTTTTATGCAAAATATACACTTTAGGATATAATTTCATTAATATTCTACTATATACTGACATTGCTACTTGATCGTTTAATAAAAAAATACTCTCATTGCCAGAATTTTATTTTTTGTAATATTTATAATTGAGGTAATAATGACAAAAGACTTAAACTATGAATAGTGTTGGTGAGTTTCACTTAAGCCATAACAATTTCTCAGAACTAGACAAATATGTGACTAAAAATAGCTCAGTTTTGATAAATAGGAAAAATTTCACAACATAATTGACAAGCTGATAACATAAATGATTTATAAGAAAATGATACAGTGTTCATAGATCCAACCAACAAAATAGAAATAAGGAAAATTAAGACAGACCTATACTACATCAGTATTACTGTCTTATATAATTCACAGCACAACCTACTGTGGGCCCATGAGGAGTAATTCAAAGAAGTTATGGGCCTTACTTGAAGCTTCAGAGATGTTGATCACGAATTTGGCTTTCGTTGATGTGAGATGGCCAAAGCTGATGACCCATGCACACGCGTTGGTATTTACAGTTGTTTCATGGACACTGGCCGGTCTACAAGCAGACTGCTCATATGGGGAGCACCAGATGAGTTCCAGCTGCAGTTCTGTTTTAAGCTTTAAATGCCTCATGAAGACACAGGGATCTCTTCCAAGTGCAACCTGGTCACATCAGGGCACATTCAGCAGCAGAAGTCTGTTTCCAGTACAGTCCTTGGTATGGCTAAATTCCACTGTCCCTTTTTCAGCAGCCAAAAATCCATGATAAATTCTGTACAGCACTGTAGTCAGTAACAGCAGCACCAGACAGCATATTAATTCTTTTACCATAAATTTGTGTGTAATTATAATGTTCTATGTGTGGTGTTATCAAAAGGATCACTGTGTCTCTAAATATCTGATATTTATGTCTGGGTAAATACATTGCTGTACAAGATCTCTGACATGCAGGTCATGCTCTAGGACTTGGAGATATAGAGTAATACATGTTTTGTGGCCAATAATAAAAGTGACAATTGTCTCCCTAACAAAAAATAAACATGAGAATTAGGAATTAATCAACAGTCTCAAGGACCCTGAATGCCTTAGAAATACTGTTTACCCCTCCGTTTATATTATGGCATTTTTCTTCCCTCTCATGCCCGATACACCAAACACACTATTGCTGTTGCATTCACAGGGATGCATAAATAGACTTTCTTCCACTCAGACCGAATAAGACTCCCTAGGGATTTTGTTGAAGTATAGTAATGAATGCTGGTTGCTAGGTAGTAAAAACTGACACTGCAGCAGGCAACCAAGTGCAATGGTAAAATTGCTGCTTAAATCCTGCTTATCAAAAAGATTCACAGTGCCGATTAACTTAGGTAGTCTACAGGGCGTCATTAATTTATACACAAAGCAGAGAGGCTGCTCCAAATAGCAAAGAAGGCAGGAGGCGGGAGTTGGGGGGACCCAATACTAAAATCATGAACACCTTATCAAGGCATTTCTGTGCTTCATGGAGACAGATGGCATATACAGTTAAGACAGGGAGCTAAGACAGACAGACAGGAACAACATACAGGACAAAGCACCTGATTAAACACTGCCTGAAAATCTATTTAATCCTTTGATTCATAAATTTAAGGCTAGACAAAAAAGCCTCCTGTGTGAACACCAATGACCTTTGATGTTTGCACAAAAATAATAAATAAAGGAAGGGGGTAAAAAAGACACGAGAGCTTTGGGTGATATTTGGCACTCTGCCTCTGAAAATGATGACAAATCCTGGAGTGTTAAAAAAAAAAAAAAGACTCTAGTACCAAACCAAGCAGCAATTCCTGGCTAAACAATGCAAGCCTGGCTGGCAGTTACCTTTCTCTCATGTTTTGTGCCTTCCCCAAGTCATTAAGTAACAGATCTGGCCTCAGCTTGCGTGTAACCAGTAATGACAACCTCTTTGCAGTTATCTGTGTGCAAACAACCAGAGACATTCAGAACTCCAATACAGCATTTTTAAAGAAAAGTAAATCAATCAAGAAATTAAACTATTTAAAACAAATATTTCTTTCAAAGGATAAAGAAAAAAATGTCAAGGAGCAACTCGCCCTCCCTGCCCCACAAGTCAACATGCAGAACAGTAGACCAGTGCTTTCATATCAGCAGGATGGTTCGATGCAAGTACACATATCCTGAGCTATCCACAGTCCCCGAACTTGGCAACATTGCTTTCAGGTGATAGAGACAAGATGGTCCATGCAAATGAGCTGACCAAAGTCAGGTTGTGTGCAATCAAGATAGGATCCCAAATATCTTCAGAATGGTTTAGAGTCACAAAAAATGAAGTTCCAATGAAGTGGTTGGCATTTGGAAGCACATTGTTTTAAATATATCTCCCTGAAGATATGTTTATGTATTAGTGTACTGGCCAATATCTGACACTATCTGTCATTTTATTGCAAAAGGAGATCAGGGAAATTAATATAGAGAATTGGTAGCACTACTTTAGATAATCTTTAAAGCCTGGATAAGATTCATTAGCTACCCAAGTGGCATTTCTGACTTCAAATAGTAGTATCATGCAAGATTTATACTGTATTAATGAAGCCTGGAGTAACTCTACGTTTAATTATTTCCATTATGGGGTAAACAGTACTTGAATTAATACAATTTAGCCGACTGATGCAGTTTGGTTTACAAGATAGATGGGATGGGAGATCGAGAGCGCCTCAGAGGACAAGGAGAGTTGTAGGGTGATGTTACTGGAGAGAGCCTCAGAGCATTGCCTGCCAAGCCCGCTATGTTGTTTAAGCTTCGGGATTTTTCATATCCTTTTATGAAAAAATGCACAGACATCAGTTGAATTCAACCAGAAAATAGACACAGACAAACAATACCATGCAGGGTAATCAAAAGTGCTATTTTCAAACTCAAAGTTAAGAATTTGTTTACAAGGAATTCAATATTGAAACAATTTATAACTCTAAAAAAATGCTCACTGTAGTTGTCATTCTCAAAAGATTAAACCAGCTATCACAAATTACAGTTACAATACTTTATAATCTATTCTTTTCCAGATTATAGTGTTGATATAATTTTAGAATATATTACACTAGAACTCTTTTAAGAATTAGGCAAAGCAACTTAAGTAAGATATAAGGTTGACTAATATTTTCAAATCTCATATTGTGTTCCTGAAAAAAAGAAAAATAAGTGAGCAATTTTTCTTTTTTCATTTTTTATTATTTACTAAGCTAATAAGGCATGCTCAAGTTTAAGTGGACATCTCTTTTTCCAGCATATTTAATCTTCCAGCTTTATAGTGTTAAAAGGATGATTCTTAAATAATGGCATTTGATACCATTATCCAGGTGATGTAGGATGGAATGCCCATTTCTAATCCCTTCAATAAAAAAGTAAAGAAAAAAGAAAATGAATGAAATATAAATTGAGTCATAAATTTCAGTGAAATAAAGTTTGAATTTGATTACATGATATTTTCACCTGAATTTCTCCCCCCATCCCCTCACCCAGGAATTAAGAACAATTTGATCTTAATTCATTGTTTTCCTATTATCTTCATCCTGATCTTTTGTTCATGATAGCCATGAATTTACAGAATAAAAGATCTTCTCACAAACTTTAGCCCAGTGGTTTTCCTTAGCTACTCAACAACACTCCATCAAAGTCGCCTTTGAAAGAATTCACATATTATGGAATTTTTTATTACAAAAGTTTAGAGGCAGTTAAATGAGGCAGGGAACACCTAGTGTAAAGTTGGAAGTGAAATGTCTTAAATTAGGGCAGCTGTATTGATTAAAAATGTAGTCATTCTACAAAGCCTTAGAAATGAACGTTCTGACAGCTCTGTTGGACTGTTACAGAACAGGAAAATGAAATTCTCTTTGGGAAACCAAAATTAAGCAAGTAGATACAATTTCAGTGGACTTGTTTCCCTTAGACTGTGCAGCACACTCCTTGGGTCCTAATTAGCCCTCAATGTGCTTGATGATTGTGTAAGAAAAAAAAAATGGGTCCTTTGTTTTCCCTCATATTCCTTCCAGCTACTTCTTTCTTTAATTTTATCTTTTCACGGAACTTCCAAGGAAGCAGCCATGGCCACTTCTTCTCCTTTTCATAGGAAGGAGAGAAGTGATTTATCTGATTATTTGATTTATGAGCAGCCAAGACAGATATGGATATGGATTGCAATAATGGCCCTATTATGGGGTAAAGCTGGACTGGACAGAAAAGGGAAATCATGAACCCTGCCCTTCCGAACATGCGCACATGTTAACTTTCAGCAGACTAGATGTCTTCTTTGCAATTTTCTAGATGAAAATTTATGCCCTCCATTAACTACAATAAACTTCTCTAGGACATAATCTTTGCTAATTAAAGAATTATCTGCCACTTTTTTGTTAGCATTCTGACACATACAACATGGGAGATGGTATATATTTCATTCTATGCTGGTGGATGATGGAATAGCTAATGGGAGGATATCTTACATAATTTTAAAAATTGCAAATAATTTATCCCTACGTAGAAACCTTCATGTGCCTGAAGGGTTAGTTATTTACTGCTCTTCTGTAAAGTAACTGAAAATGTAACTTTGGGAATTATAGAAAAAATAATTTATCCTATGCAGTATAAGTCAACTGTGTAATCTAAAAATGTAAAATGGACTGTAAATATTGATTAGTTTTTATTAAAGGCAAACTGGTGAATATGCATGAACCAAAGGGGCTGTTAATACCTATAAATCATTGTAAAAATACACGTATTTGTCACCACAATCTCCAGGCTCCCTACAGGACCTCCTGAAAGATAAAAATCTGTTTGACAGTTTTATATTATTCATACCAGTAATATGTAACTCCTGGTTGCCATCTAAATGTTATTTTTCTGAATTATAGTTTTTAACCTAAATATTATCTATCTGTTTATAGGTCCTCTATTTTTAATGACTGTAATTTCAGTGTCCATTTGAAAAGCCTTTCTATCTAATTTAGTAACAAGTATTTAATTAGTAAAATTATATGTTATCCACATATATTTTTTTCTTTATTCTATATATTTATTTCTGATTAGAAAATTTGAAAAATATTTTGATTAGGCTTTACTGGAATGGCTGAAAATATAGTTAATGAGAATAAGCAATATTGAACTGAGTTTGAACTAACAAATGCATATCATTCATTTTATACAGTTCTTAAGAACATGTGCTTATTTGAAGCAATATTGAAACTGCCTATCCATGTACTTATTCATGACTGCATAATATGCTTTCCCAAAAACAATTGTACAAATAAAAACATAGGAAGTATTAGGAGTTTACTGGAGTTCTTAAAGTTTTCTTAGTATGCCCAATATATTCATATTTTTAGGTAGAAAAAGTATTCACTGGAAATCCAATTATTTCTTTTCTTTTATATAGGGAAGAATTTTTAGAGTATTAAAATCAAATCAGTAGAGCAACCAACTTGAAACGTAAATGAAAAGATTACATAAGAAACAAATGTTTGAGTAGAAGATATAGGAGAAATCTATAACCTACAGAAAAGGTAACAGGAGAAGAAATGAATGAATTTGTGGTAGATACGACAAGATAACACACTGAAAAGATTAAGTCAAGTTAGCCAGAAATTTTACTAGACCTAGGAGAAAAAATACAGCCATAAACGAAGTAAGCAAGAATGAAAAAGAGTTGATTATGGTAATAAATGACAAAGAATAAAAAGCTCATGGACAAACTTTCAAAGATACTCTCATTGATAAAGAGAATTTGTGTTTGAGAAATAAGATTGCATGTATAATTTTTCCATGCAAACTAAATATCTTATTAATTGCTTTGCTCATGAAACTTTTCAATTTTACAGTAAAATTTTATATTTACATAGTGCCTTATAATTGACAAATCATTTTCTTATCTGTGATATCCTTCTATAGTTTAAAATTCAAAATATTGTCTAACATGGAAGAAAACAAATTCTAGTGAGTTCTTTAAACATGTAATCTTGGTATAAATATTGCGTGTCACACTTTATTAGATGATGCTCAAAAATCTATTTAAATTTAACCACATATCCATATAAATATATACATGTGTACATGTATATACATATATAGTAAGATATGCAATGCACTTAAAACAGCATGTTTTATATAAGATATTAATTAAATATGATCATTGTTTAATGTATGCACATATATTTTGCTCAAGTTCTATGACAGGGTATTAACTATCTTCATAAAATATTTAAAATTTTTCTAGCACATATTTAAATGTAAAATAGTAAACAAATAATCTTGTTCAATGATTGATATATATTTTGGTGCAAGGAATAGATGCAGACAATGGAAGTAATTGGAATGGAGAAGTATTTAAAATATTACTCATTGAAGGAACAAAAGGAGAGTTTTTTGTCTTCTCTTTTGAGTCAAAGGCATAGAGGCAGAGAAGGGCAATCTAAAGTGACCAGAAGAAATGAAAGAGAAGTACAACATGGGTAATGAGATATTTCAAAGAAAGAGGGTATCACAAAATAAATATTTTAGGCTTAAAATGGTAAAGAATTCAATAGAGAGAACCTGAAATGAATAACAAATAAGCACAGCATTTTTAAAATGCAGTTGTGCTAATACGAAAGTTTTGAAGTGGATTTTCATGCAAATTTTGCCAACTACCATAAGAAATCATTATAGTTCTTTCCCTCTTCTATCAATAAACAGAGAAAAATAAGTATGGTGGTAAAGCAGCTGTAATTGTCAAAGTATGAGATAATCAAAGAGCACAGCAGCATTTTGACAAAAGTGGGTTATAGTTATCACAAGACTATTCTTAAGGAGGCGAAAAAGATAGCAAATGCCCTGAGGCTTGTGAAGTTTACTACAAAAAAAACAAAAGCATCTAGGGAATAGCCATAGAGAGTGGTATAACCGAGGAAAAGGGAACCATGTGATGAAGTGGAGCTTCAATATTCTATTATGCTTTTTAACAAAGATGCCTGCCCCCAGAATTTTATCCATTCAACAAATACTATGTGTCAGGCACAGTTCAATGTCTATTGAAAATAGTAATAAACTCTAAATTATTATTATTCCTGAAGAGAAATTCTATAAGCACATTTCATGAGTATATAGTAGCCTTTGAATTAGACACACTGTTCTATGTGGCCGAGGATCCAGGACCTTTGCAACCTTGAGACACTCAGGTAAACCACTAGCGAAAACTGCCCATGTACTGAATGGGAGACTTAACTGGAGGGTGCTTTGGAGTGTGCTAAAGTATTTTTTTTTAAAAAAAGCTTTATATCTGTTTTATAACCATCAATTACTCATAAAATATATGCATAAAGCCAATTAGTGAGTTTCATTTGTTGTAGTGAAAAAGATAACTTTTAAAGATTGCTGAGTAAATTATATTAAAATAATTGGACAAGTGATTTAACATTTACATATTCCATTCCAATTCTGCCAATAGACAAATAACAAACCAAAGTAGGAAGGAAGGAAGGAAGGAAGGAAGGAGAGAGAAAGAATGGGAGAAAGAAGGAGAGAAAGAGAAGGAGAAAAGAAAGAAGGAAAGAAGGAAGGAAAGAAGGAAGGAAGGAAGGAAGGAAGGAAGGAAGGAAGGAAGGAAGGAAAAAAGAAAGGATGAAATGCCTTTCAGATATGGCAATCACTGTGATGTATTTAAAAATGTTTTTAAGGAGAGAAGATGTAATGGAGAGAAGAAAAGAGCACTGCATGCAGTCTTTCTAGAAAATAATGAATATGCATTTAACATTACTCCATATATTTCCAGCACTTAATTGTTAAGTCACCTGTTATGATCTGAGTAAATGCATGCCTACCTTTCCTGATCCCTCCATCAGAAGCACACGTGTAATCACCTGTCGTCAGTAGGAAACATGTTTCCCCTCTTCTGTTTTTGTCTCTGGTACTAGAGCGTCTGATGGGGAGCCTTTCTGGGGGTGATAATGGCGGCTCACTTCCTGTACTGTCGTCACCTGATAACACTGGTCACAGCACCATGCCCATTGACAGACAGTGATGGATGAGGAAATGAGACAGTACAAAGAGTTTACACGGAATGCCCGTAGTCCAGTCACTCGATATACAAAACACAAGAATCACATCACAATAAGAAAAAGAATTTTCATCACTCTTCACAAAAAATTACATGGGGCAAAATGAAAATGTATTGAAAAGGAGAGGAATGTTCTCTGAGAAATTTTAATTTCTTTTTGGATTTTATCTAATAGGAAATTGGCTTTCACATAAATTCAAAATAAGTATGATAATGAAGTAGGATGTAAATTATTATCTTACAGTCTTTGGCATGTTATCCAGATACTCTGACTAGGAATCTTTAAAAGCGGAGCCTATTTAAGGAAAAATTCTTAAGTAAATATTTGTTTTTATAGTTCTTTAAGAAATAAGCTTTTATTATTTTCTGAAAGCACTTTTTTCCAAAAATCTTAATAAGAATAATTCCAAAGAACACAGACTTCTGGCCAGTTACTCTATTGTGGAGCGGCAAAGTATTTTTGAGCATACAATGGAACAAGGTCAACTTCTCCAAATGCCCTTGAAATAACTATCTGTTTACTTCTGTATCCCTGCCAAAGACTTTCACATCCTATTAGCCTAAATACTAGCTTGTTATTACAGTGTTTACCCGGGATGAGAATGTGTCCTCTTTTTCTATGTCCTTCTTAAGGGGTCTGAATAGATAATGTTGAGAACAGTATGAGAGCAGCAACACCAACTAAACTCTAACTTTCATAAAGACATTCTTGACAGCTTTTAGGTATATATTGACAGAATTTGCAGAGGAATCTATTAAATGAACATAAGGACTATGTAAAACTTATAAACAGTAGTTCAATTCCAGCCACATTTTTTTTTCGTCCATTTACCTCATAAAAACTTCTGATAGCTAGCTATGGAAAGACCTATGAAAATGGCACCTGCCTTTTTTGTTTGTTTGCTTTATTAATTGGTGTTATTTTGTTATTTATAAATTATACAAAATTATTCACATGGGATAATTATAAGCCATTTTTCTATAAGAAAAAAGATGAAATATATCTAAGTTAAAGGAAATCCATATACCTCAAATTTTCATAGTAGGGTAAAAGCTAATTAAATTATTGAATTGACAAAATATATCAGATATAGTAGACTAGAGATGATACTACTGACTATCACTTTGGCAAATTGAATGTAAATTTATAGTCAATCAATTCTATGTTACCTCTGTCAATGGAAGGGAACAGGGGTTCAGCTAATTTCAAGCAGTAAATCATTCAAAATTGAGTTTTGGGAGAGAACTTAGTGCATAAAATGAAAATCCACAAAGAAATTTCACTTTGCCATTGAGTAACCAAAGCAGATCATCTATCCCCTAAATAATGGTGAGTTGATTATATTACATGGCATCTTTCCTCACCAAAGTGGTTATATTGAGTTACTCTACCTAATTTAAGAACAATGAAAATTTAATCAATCCTCCAGAATATTACTGGGGAAGAGCTTTGTTATCAAAGGGGTTATCTTCCATATCACCTGTTTGGTGTTTAGGCCTTTGAAATGTAAGCATCCATTCTTCTTAAATAACTGCTTCTTGTGAATTAGGTTGAGATGCATGGCACCATGATGCAGAGGTAAAACTGAGACAAACACACCAAGCCAAACGATATGGAGATCAACATTTTGAAGATGAAGGATGGAAAATGGCCAATATCATACCATCACATCGTGCAGGGGAACAAAGAAACATTGGCACAAAAGCAACAAACAGGCAAAAGAAAATATTGGCACCATCAGCAAAGGGCATTCCCACTAAAGCAGGAAAACTCTATAGACCAGCTATGCAGACTTCTATTTAGGGTTCATTTAGAAATGCTCTAGTCTAGCTATCTATAAAGTCTGACACAAACACACGCTTTGTGAAGGGGTAGGACTGAAAACTTATGAATATTTGCAGCAAAGAGAATGGCTGCCTTCTGCCTAAGGAACATACTGGTCTATAAAGCATTTAATAACATGCATTTGAAATAGTGCCTTACCTGATCTGTTATGTTCCAGAAGTCGATTGTCTTTGCCCAGACACGTGTCACTCTGTGTACTATTGCAGGCCATATTTAATTCTGTCTTGCAAAAGGTAGGTGAGCTTGCCTGAGGGGCAGGAGGGATGTGCTTCTTTCTTTTCCTTGGAAGTTTCTGCTTCGCCATTGCCAAGGAGTAGTACATTCCAAAATTGTTGACAATGACAGGCACAGGCATGGCTATTGTCAGCACTCCAGCCAGAGCACACAGGGCTCCCACCAGCATCCCTGACCATGTTTGGGGGTACATATCCCCATAACCTAGGGTCGTCATGGTCACCACAGCCCACCAGAACCCAATGGGAATGTTTTTGAACTGTGTGTGCTCACTAGCTGAAGGGTCGTTAGGTTGAGCTCCTACTCTCTCGGCATAGTAGATCATGGTAGCAAATATCAAAACTCCTAGAGCCAAGAAGATTATCAGCAGCAAAAATTCATTAGTACTAGCTCGAAGAGTGTGTCCAAGCACCCTCAGACCTACAAAGTGGCGGGTGAGCTTGAAGATTCTCAGGATCCTCACAAACCTTACCACCCTGAGGAAGCCAAGTACATCTTTAGCAGCTTTGGATGACAGCCCACTGAGTCCCACCTCTAAGTAGAAGGGTAGGATGGCCACAAAGTCAATGATATTCAAAAGATTTTTGATGAATTCAAGTTTATTGGGTGAAAAAACAATACGGACTAAAAATTCAAAAGTAAACCACACCACACACACTCCTTCTACATATGTCAAGGCAGGATCCGTTTCGATTTCATACTGCAGAACACTTGTGCCATTGATGACTGGTTCTGTCTTGTTTTTAACGATATTGAAAGCTTCATGTGTCTCCAGGCAAAAAGTTGTGATTGAAACCAGGATGAAGAATAAAGAAGCAAAAGCAATAAACTGTAGAAGGAAAAGAAATAATAAAAAAAAAGAGTGATCTGAATCATAATATATATTTTGAATCAAATCTAAGAGCATCAATCCCTGTAAATGAAAAAGAACAACAGCATATTTAGAGATTTTGCTTGGGATATTACCTAAGTAAAAGAAGTAATGTGTTTGTAACATTAATTAGAGCATACATATAACATTTTCTGTTTTCAGCTTACAAAGACACAAAGTTTTGCTTTATGTATAATTTCTTGAGTTTCTTGTGTAAGAAAATATAACCTGTTAAGAGAGCATAAAAATCATTCCAACAGAATATAAGAGAACAACAGATAAAAAAAATTAAAAAAGAAATTTAGACAATTATTTATGAGCTTAAAAATATTCATATCAAGTTTTATACTGATGAATATAAGGTGTTATGACACATTGATAGAAATCTGGAAGCCACCCAAATTTAACTGTAAGTTTCTATCTGTAAATAAAATGTGCTGGATAGCAGGAGGTAGGGGCATGGAGAAAAAAGTCTTTATAATACATGCTGACATTTAAATTATGTCAATTTAAGGTGGAAACTTTTCCAAAAGAGAAAATCTAGGGAGAAAGAGTAGACAAGACTGAGAGGAAAAAACTGTGTTAAGGGACCAGTCAAAAGACAATTTTCTTCCTCTATTAAAAGAGAACTTCAAGGTGTTAGAGTATTAGTATAACGTTGTAGTTTTTTTTAATTCAACTCATTTCATTTCTTCAGCCAATAATATATGAATGCACATACTAATACAGAATAATAAAAGAGCTCTCACTTACAAAGTTCTTACTAGTATAAGACACTCTTGAAAGCAATTAACATAATTAACCTTCATAACAACACTACTATTTCTCCATTTCATAGATCAGGAATGTCAGACACAGAGATACTAACTCACTTTTCCAAGGTCATAAGCTGCAAAGTGATAGGCCTGAGACTCTAACCTAAAAAGTTTAGTTCCAGATTGTGTTCCCTTAACTTACCAGACTCTCAAGCATAGAATATGAATATGTTAAAACCCAATTATGTAGGCTGGGATAACAGACTTCTTAATATTAAAGATCTGAAAACTTGAAATCTACTTGTTTGAGGGGATGGCACTTTTATAGTCAGTGCTAGTGGCTTCCTAAGAAGCCAGCATATGCTCTCAGGTTCAGCATGCTAAATGAACACCAATAGACTCTTCCTTGAATATCCGAACAAATGAATCTTTCAGAAAGAGGCTGTCAGTCGAATTGAGGGAAGTCCTTACTTGGGAATAATAGAATGTATCTCAAACACAAAATTGTCCCCTCACATCTGCTCCTCAAGCCCACCACTGAGAGGAGATGAGCTAGGTTTCAAGAAAACATTAAAACCATCTCCTTTTTTACCTGGTTGAGTTTTAATCCAGCAAATATCCGATGGGTGTACAAAAGGCCTAAAAAATCCTAGGACTGTGACTACTTGCCTTAAGGAACCACCCCAAATGATGGAAAAGTTTCTACACAGTATGCCAGGTAGTACATCAGTGGTTTAGTATTATAAGCTATGTTATTTTCATGGCTTTGACTTACTTTTGCATGCGTATCTTCCAACTGCCCTAGGTTTTGGCATTGCGATCTGACCATTACCTTCCCCAGACATATTATAATATATTAGCACATGTTTTCATTCAGTTTTCCCTTTGTACAAATAAATAGGCAATTTTTTAAAATCAATTAGTTGTTGTAACACTTAGTGTCACTGAGGACCTATATATACATTAAAAGCTGACATCATTTAGAGGAAGAGTCAATTCTCATTGATTCATAAATTACTTCTTAATGTAACCCTAATTTTACTATAGATTTTGGAGTTGTATTTGCTTCTGATTGCACCTAAAGTCTTTTGTCATTAGAACCCTGCGGTATGTACCTACTGACTCCTCCCACCCACCAACTACACTCCCCCCAAGTCCCACCCAAGTCTCCAGCATTCAAGCTAAATGTTAGAAGTTTTAGTGCACAAATTCTTATCTATTAGACAGTTAAAAAATACAAAGCACTTAAACCACAATTTTATTTTATACTTTTAAGGTTTTTCAGTTAAATTTGCTGTCTCAGATTCTCTCCAGCTATGTTCATATAGTAAATCCAGTGGGACTTCAACAAAAACAGTTTTCTAGTACACTTTGATGCTTGTCAATAAAAAAACAGTGGGACTCTTTCCAATCAGATCTTTTCCTACCTTTCCTTCATTCATTCTTCAACAAATATGCATTAGATACCTCTCTATGCCAGGCCACAAGCTAGGTTCTTAATTTAACAGCAGTTAACAAAATATGATTCCTGCCTTTGAGGAAATCACAGTATACTAGGGACACAGACATAAAACAATTAATCACACAAAAATTATATAATTACCATCATGTTAAGTGCAGTAAAGGAAAAAATATAGGATACTTTGAAAAAAATTAAAAAAAAAAAAGGAAAAAGGATTGTATTTAGACTGAGGGGGTCATAGAAACATCTGACAAAATGTCAATAGACTGAAATTTGAGGGAAAATTAGAGGTTAACCTGATGAAAATGAGAGACTTGAGTATCACACAAGCTTTAACAAAAAATTATGGGCTTTTTTAAAATCTCTCTTAACTGATACCTTGACTATAAACCCCAAAATAGCAGCAGGTTTTCCGAATCTGCCTGTGTGGCACAAATTGTGTTGTATTAATCCCAATTTAGAATGGAGATTCTGCCTTTTTAAATGTTAACCCTATTTTCTAAAGAAATTGTAATCAACCAAAATATTACCTGGGTTTAAAAATTAGGTTCTTTAGAATGCAAACTCAAAGAAGCATTTTAAGGAAATTATCTTTTCCAAATGGGAATGCCTCATTCCTATTATGATCATGCTACATTTCTCTCTTAAAATAAACAGTTGAGAGGGCAAGAATTTCAAATATTGAACTAACAGAAGCTCATGAAGCCCCTTGACACAAAATTTCCATTTTTAGAAATTTACTATAGTAAAATATTTACATAAAAATATAAGGATAAATATAGAAGGATATTTGTACCTAAAAAATGTAAATGTCTATGAATCAGTGGTATGGGGCCATAACATAGCATTCTAAAGAATGAAGTAGTTCAACATGTAGTCATATGAATGATCTCCAAGGAATCATGTTAAACTGAAAATAAATGGCTAAGGAACAACAATATGCAGAGTCTAATCCTATACATGACTAATAAAACAAATGAACAGAAATGCTGTACTCCTGGGTTATACCTGGGTATAAGAGTGGTTATACCTGGGTATAAGAGCAGCATTGCATGGGGGATATTGCCAATGGGGGATCCTGATGCTATAAACATCTGCAAAGTTAAAATTTTCTAAAAAAGCTTTAATCATATATTATGGGTTTAATTTTAAACAAAATGCAAAAAAAAAAAAAAAAAGACCAAGAGAAGACCTGGATCATTCTGAATAACCATTACTTTGATTTTATTAGTCCATAGAAATTATACATTGGAAGTTTTTCATTTTTCTTCTTTCCTCCAATACCATAAAATTACCAGATGCTCTTAATTGTGTATATATTCGTGTCTCATACACAAGAGCTTTGCCATAAATAACAAGAATGTGGTGGTGTTCACAGAACTGTGGTCTCTAGAGAGAAAAAAAAATTCTTTTATTAGTAAGTCTATCCTCAAAGGCCAGCCAAGTAGGGACAAATAGAGCCAGTGGCTGCTGGTTCCATGCAGAGCTGAGAATTACTTCAACTTCTTCTAAGGCTGGTAAAATCAATTTTTCTTCATCCAAATTTCACCATTTAAAAACAGATCTGCAAATTTTACTGCATTTACAGTATTGAGTTAGATTGAAGAAAGCTGATCTTTCTTTCTTCAATGAAAACACTATACATGATTAGTAAGTTCAGAAATCAGTGAAAAAGATTAAGCTTCAGATACATGTGTGTGTGATATGTGCATGTGCGTATAACACATGTCATAGTATGTTAGATCTATATATATAAAACGTTTATATGAATGGATACATATGATTATATATGTAGGTACAGATTATGTATAGACATGCATATATTGTACAGATAGGTATAGAAATAGATATAACACAATATAACATTCATTCCTCAAATCAAGAAAATATACCCAGATGTTACTTTTGGCCAATGAGACATATGTGACCCCTCATGAATATCTTCCACCATGTTTTTTATACTCTTATCCTATATGAATACGCAATACTACCTCAACATTTTTATTTCTATGCCACAGTCTGATTTCACTCAAATTGTAATTATTTGCTTAGAGTCAAGGCCTATCAATTCACACCCACATGTAATTTTCTGAGATACAGGCGAGGGAGGCTTGCACGTATTATTAGTATTATCACAGTGAATTACCGTGTACAGAGTTAGGCAAATAGAATTGAAAGTCATAAATTATGAATACACAGTATCATTTTGCTTCCCTAAGTCTCATGATGAAATTTAAAGTGTTTATGTAATTATCATATTTCATGAAAATATTTTTTTATTATTGTTTCATTAGATTGAAGAAAAACTCTACACTTCTCAGTCATAAGTATGATAAATGGCAATATATCATAATTGCATGACATCAACCGGCAGTGTAATTTCTAAATTCCAATTATTGAAATCTCTCCCCAAAATGTCCATTTCTAATATATTTAATATAAATTTATCTTGGGATGATATGACCTACTCCACCAGCATCTAGGGTTAGAAGGTCACGTTATTAAGCCCCTCCTACCATGAGTCACAGTATATCTTTCTTAAAACCAGCAATCACTTTCCAACATTAATTATCTAAGAATGCTTGTTTTTACTTAATTGAAAGTGAGGGCGTTAAAGGGAGGGTGAAGTTGAATGTGAAGGGAGGTGGTTAGCTTACAAACACCTGTCAAAGCAAGGCTCTGATTCTGATAAGCCTTTTTCTTTCAGCACTATGGCACTGCAATTAAAACACATCCCACACAGTGCCACCTATGCCTGTCTACCTTAGGGTAGCACCTTTGTTAGTCCAGGTCTCTGTACACCGAAGGGTGTCCAAAGCCTCAGTCTCAAAGACTTATTGTTCTCTTTTTCTATATCTCCTTGCTCAGTAATCCTTTCTAAAAACATGGCATTGTGCCCTGGTAACCAAGTTCTATCCAGGTATTGGAGCTAGGCCCAGCCATAGCTCCAGTGGAACCCCATATTTACATATTTAAGTTGGGGCCTTAGTACTCCCTCTTCTGAAAGATCATTTATTAGTGGAAGTCTGTTCCTCTTTGCTAGTTAGTGTAGGCCAGGACCTCTCCAGTCCACTGTGGCCCACCGCAGCAGGTATCCATATTCACACGTGTGGGTAATAGACACTAGAGTCTCAATTCCTCCTCTGTCTGAAGGTTTGGGGCACTTTTGCAAGTACTTGGAAATCCTCCCCAGAGGGCAGAGGCAAATTTTCTATATGCCACACAAAAAAGGCCTGATGTAAATTGTAATTGGGTTATGAGAAACAGAAAAAACATATTTAAAATCTGTAGGACATTGATTAATTGATTGGTTCCATAAGAAGTACAATAGAATGACCCTCAGTGTTACTCAGCTTAGCAATTTAACTACACCAACAGCTATCAAGTTGCATTCTGGGGACTCCTAGTAGTCTGAGGCTTATTCTGGGGTCCATAAAGTCAAGTTTAGGTTTGTAGTAATACTAAAATATTTTTTGCCTCTTTCACTCTCCTTGTCTCACTAGTTTAGAGTGAGGCTTTTTAGAGGCTATGTGAGAATTTATTCAGAGAATGTATTTGTCCTAAGAATTAATTTTCATCTCATTTAATTTTACCACCATATTGCACAGTAGATTCTATTATCCCATTTTATAGAGAACCAAACTGAAGATTACAGACTAGGGTCAAAGCCCTCTTCTTTATAACATATATTTCTTTTCTGAATGTACCTTTTCTTATAAGAATCTTTAACCCTACTGAACACAAAGAATTAGAAAAGAAAAACTAGAATGTTTCTATAAATAGTGGTTTATGCACATATATACATGCAAACGCATACATACACATGCTAAATTTTGGTTATCAATAATGCAGGAGCAATAAAGCTCAGAAGAATGAAGTTCCTAAGACTTTTTTTCCTCATTTGTCTTCTGGATTTTTTTTGTGCAGGACTTTTTCAAGGTCTTTAGAAAACAAATGGTATAATAACCAAATGCTGATTCTATACAAGCAAAGAGAACTAAGCAAATGAGTATCAGGCTAAAAGAAATTGTGTGCCCATTATTTGGACAAAGTAAATATTCATTTTGGGACTCAAGCATCTAGAAAATTGTGCAGCTTTCATGAATGGACAAGTATGAGCTGAGTTTTTCTTTTCCCTTTAAATATTTCTTTTAAAATCTCTATTTTCTAGCTAGAGAAAGAAGTGGTTGTTTTCATAGATTATTTATCTCATTTCAGAGCTTTCAGAGCAAGGTTTACAGGACTTGCCCTTGATATAGAGACAACAGAAGGAAAGCTGTTGAATATTTAATAGAGCTAGAAAATACTACATTTAATATTCTCTTGAGCTTGCACAGTGCTGACTTAGAAGGAAACCCAAAGTGCCTCTTTTTCACATGTAGGATCTTAAAAATGCAGTCAGCAAATCATCCTCTAAAGTGACATCCACAACTTGAATGGCAATATTCTTAAAAATAAAACATTCTTTGAAAATATTTGCTGAAAGCTCTTGGTTAATTGGGAAAAAAATCACTATGAATTGTGCTGTAGGGTTTCATTCCTGTCCTAGTTTTTATCACTTTATTTCTTCATTTTGAAACTTCAACTATTTGGCAAGAGTCAGAATTTTATCTAGGCTTTGTTTTATTTTGTTCTGTCATATTGGGGTTTTTTAGGGGGCATAAAGAACAAATTTTAGGAATACTAGGCAAATCAGCCATCTAAGGATCTTTAACAGTTTTTGCACATCCAACATGCTTTGCTGCTTTTGATTTTACATATATAAAAATTCCTTTGAACAGTGTAATTTTTTTTTTTTTTTTGAAACAGAGTCTTTCTCTGTTGCCCAGGCTTGAGTGCCATGGCATCAGCCTAGCTCACAGCAACCTCAAACTCCTGGGCTCGAGCGATCCTCCTGCATGAGCCTTCCAAATAGCTGGGACTCTTTTTTCCTCCACACGAGTGTTTAATTCACTCACCCATGTCCATAAAAAAGTAACATCTTTGGGCAATTGTCATAGTCTTCTAATTAGTCTCCTTGCTTCCATGCTTTTGGACATTGTGGTAGCTATCTATTTCTGTGTAAATATTCCCCCAATCTTAGCAGCCTAACACAACAAATATTTATTATCCTAGTGTTCGCATTGATCAGGATGTGTGATCTGGCTCAGAGCTTTTCATGAAGTAGCAGTTAAGATGTTGGCCAGGTGCTATGGTCATCTGAAGACTTAACTGGGGACAGAGGACCTGCTTTCAAGATAGGTCACTCACAGTCTGTCAGCAGGAGAACTCATTTCCTTGCTGCCTGTTGGGAGAAGTCCTCAGTTTCTTGCCATGTGCACCTTTCCATAGGGCTCTGTATTAGTCAGTGTTCTCCAGAGAAACAGAACCTATAGGTGATATATATCTATATATAGATATATAGATATAGCAGTGATATATATATATATATTTTATATATAAATAAAGATCTGTGGTAAAGTATGGGCTTATGCAATTATAAAGGCAAAGTCTCATGATCTTCCTTACGCAAGCTGGAGACCCAGGAAAGCCAGTAGTGTAGTCTGAAGGCCTGAGAGGAGGAGAGCTGATGGTATAGATTTCAGTTCACATCTGAAGGCCTCAGAATCAGGAATGCCCAGGGCAGAAGAAGACCAATATCCCAGCTCAACAGTCAGGCAGAGGGTGAATTAAACTTTCACATGCTTTTTTGAAATTTTTCTATTCAGGCCCTCAAAGGATTAGATGATGTGCATCCACATTCTGGGAGAACATTTTGCTTTATATTGTTCACCAATTCAAATGCTAATCTCTTCTAAAACAAACCTCAGAGAAGCAACCAGAAATAATATTTAACCAGACATCTGAGCATCCTGTGGCCCGGTCAAGTTGACACATAAAATTAATCATCACAGACTCCTTGAGTCTCTTCACAACATTACAGTAAGGCAGCTGCCCTCCGCACAGAGTAGGGGATCCAAGAGAGAGAGATCAAGAAGGAAGATATGATGGCTTTTATGACCTAGTCTCAGAGGTTAGGTCATGGCCCATTGCTTTTGCCATATTCAATTTGTTAGCAGTAAATCACTTAAGTCCAGCTCACATTCAAAAGAAGGAAATTAAACTCTACTTCTTAAAGGGAGGAATATCAAAAATTTGGGGAAATTTTTTTTGCATTGCTTTACTATATATTTTTAATTGACAGACATATGTACTATCATGTAGAATAAAATGTTGTGAAGTATATATACATTATAAAATGACTAAATCTAGCTAATTAATATATGTATTACCTTACATAGTTATCACTTTTATAGTGAAATAAGCCAGGCACAGAAAAACAAATGCTGTATGATCTCACTCATATGTAGCATCTAAAAGTGCTGATCCCATAGAAGTAGGTAGTAGAATGGTAGTACCAGGGGTTGGGGGCAGTGGTGGGAGGTGGTGGGGAATTGTTGGTCAAAGGATATAAAATTTAAGTTAGATAGGAGTAATAATTTTGAGAGATATATTGTACAAAACAGTAACTATAGTTAATAACAATATACTGTATTCTTGAAAAATTCTGAGAGAGTGGATATTAGAGAAATATTTTAAAAACACCATGGTCTTCCTTTGCCCAGAGTGCAGGGCCTTTACATTCCCAAGACCATTGTGGCAGGGGTGAAGTATAATTAAAAGGTCAAGCAAATGGATATATTCAGGAATTATGAGTTTGTGAGGATAATAATGGTACAAGGGACTTTGGAGATTCGGAAGAGGGGAGGGTGAGAGGAGGGTGAGGGATCAAAAACCACCTATCGGGTACAATGTATAACCATTCCGGTAATGGGCACACTAAAAGCCCTGACTTAACCACTACGAAATTCATCCATGCAACAAAAAACCACTTGTACCACCTAAATCTATTGAAAAAAAGATAAAATAATAATAAACCTGTGTTTATGAAAAAGAAAAATGTAGAATAGCATCTAAAAGAAACCTAGGTGAAAAGTCTACTATTAACAAAAAAGATTGGAGGAGATTCAAAAATTCTGTGGATATTTCAATGAGGAGGAGAGGTTCAAATGCACAAACCATGGGAACAAACTACTTCAAATGAAGAAAGTTTCAGAACAGTGATCCAAACATAGCAGCAGAGAATAAAGTGATAAAGTACCTGTTTTAAAGAAGCCATCTAATTTAAGTCTTCTCAGGAAAAGTTATGTTTCACTTAGTCAAGAAGGTGGAAGAATGATAGAAAAATGAACTATAATGGGTTTCATGGATTGAGTGAAAGAAGAGAAGGAGATCTGAAAGGGAGGGCATAGAGTCAGATTTAGAAGCAGAGTAGCTGAGGAATAGTGGAATATGCCACTATTTACAAGCAATAAAAAAATTGTAGGCAATGCAATGAAATGGAGAAAACTCCCTGTTGAGCGAGTACTAGAAGAAGTTGGAAATTTGGAGTCATTAAATGTTTAACTCATATGTTGAGTCTTGGATTGAATTGATGCCAAATTATTAGCCTTCCCAGGGTAACTTTCCCTGCCTTGTCTGATCCCAGAAAGGCAATTACTGTACATACAAAAATGATTTTCAACACCAGAAATGAGAGAAGCAGGACAGTAATAGGTGTGTGTTAGCAATGGGCTGAGGGTGATGGTGGGGGCAGAGCTGAACAGGCAGGATTTAATGGAAGAATAAAGATAATAGATTGTCACTTTGTGAAATAAATCACCTCAAATACTTCATTCTATAAACGGTCATTGACCATGTTGGTGGTAAATTTAATAAAATGTTTGAGATTAAGTTTCTTATTACATACTTTGGTAGCAGAACATGCATATTGACTGGAGATAGGACAAATCCTTTCATAATTTATGATGAACATGTTTAGGCAAGTGAGAAACAGATGAAAAAAATAAGGTGCAAAGGCAAGACTTATCAAGTATGCCTGCACTTTCTTAGCTTGCCAATGTGTTAATTTTCACAATGAGTTATTATATTTTCACAACAGATTGTTCAAATCAACTTGGATTAATTTTAAAACATTACCACAAAAAATAGAGAATTTTCACTTTATTCATGTTACAAAAATGATTTCTTAGCTATAAGTGACATAAATGGGAATGCAATGAAATTACTGCTCATTAGGTGTGAAAATTTAGTTTTGTTTCTAAAAACCAGTCTGATCCCAGATAGATGAATACTGAAAAGCAAAAGTTAATACAGATCTCATGCAGTCCTCATTAAGTTCTATTTTGAAACATCTTTCATTAGTTACTTTATTCTTTTATTCCTTCCCTACACTACTCTAAGTTGCTATAACATGCAATCTCTCTTATTAGACTCTAAATCCAAGAAACGCCACATATTCGATAAACATTACTACCTGCCATAACTCCTTTTATCCTTCATGATGCAAATCCATGTTATTAATGTGATTGTTTTAATAAGTTGTCCCAATTTGGGGAGAAATAATTATAACTTTTGACTTCCTGCAGTAAAAAGCCTGAGTACATTGACTTACGTTGATTAGGAAGTATAAGTACTGCAATATTTGTAGTATTATAGAAAGACTAACTAAATATTTCTCTAAATCATATGGATTACAGGACACAGAAATGGCATTTCTGATTCTCTGTTGGTGTTGTTACTGGAAGACAAATCTAAGTTTCTTCCCACTGAATTTTTGTTCTGGTATTATCAGCAGTAGCAACTGTTTTTAATAAGAATGGATACTTTCAAAGGTGAACTTTTGAGCATAGAAGTTATGCTCAAATATGTCATTTCCAAGTTTGTTGTGACAGGATATGTTGCCTTTTAACTTTAAATTTGAATAGAAAATATGTTCCTTTTCTTATTTTGAAGTTTAATACTTGAATTTTGTGACTTTAACTCCATTAAAGTATCCCGTTTATAACTGTTACTCCAAGCAAATTTTTTTAGTATACATTATTTGAAACTTTGTTTTATTCACATATACACTCCACTACATATACATGTGTGTGTAGCACAGCACCATCAAATTGGTTTCACTGATCATCACCTAAGAGCACATTTAGGAATAACATTAATTGGGTGTGGGGCAGATGTGGGGGGGATGGGTGTATACATACATAATAAGTGCGATGCCTACCATCTAGGGGATGGACATGCTTGAAGCTCTGACTCAGGGTTGGGGAGCAAGGGCAATATATGTAACCTAAACTTTTGTATCACCATAATATGCTGAAATAAAAAAAATTCTATAAAGATTATATAAAACTTTTATAAAACTTATGAAACTGTGACTCTATTTCCCCAAAATAACAGAGGTAAATAGATAGATGGAAAGAGAAACAAGTATTAGTGAATTTCTTTAGTATTTGAGCATCTATTAACCTTTATTTACTAACTTTATTTTCTTATAAGCTAGCATTAACATTACAAAAACAGAAATAAAAATTATATATGATTATCAGTCCTTGAAAAATGGATTTCAGTGGTAACACAAGACTGAACTGCTGTGATGCAATGAACTTCTAGTGGGGATTCAAATAGTCAATAATACTATTGGATCAGTTCCTTCAAAAGACCCGTAATAGCAATGCGTATATAGTAATTCAGTGTACTGGTGTGCTTCAGGTGAAATCTCAAGTTTTATTTAATTTTACCATCACTTTTGAAATTAACATGAACATATTTATAAAAATTGAACTATTTATAAAATTCAGCTATTTATAAAATTCAACTATTTTAATTTCAGTAATTTAAATATATTTTGGGCCTGGAATTGATCTATGTATTCTTGTTCTTACTAGTTAATTGCAAATAAACAATTTCAACACTTAACAAGATGGGACTTAAAAGTGGTAACTGTTACCTTAAATATACCAAATAAATGTATTTCAGTTGTGTTCAACTTATAATAAATTAGTAGAAAAGCAAATTTTAGACTTTTAAAAAAACTTTAAAATTATTTAATCCCTTCAATTTGGGGATGACAAGAAATCCCTAAGAAGTTAGGTCACATGTTTAGAGTAGCTTAGATAGTTTGTGGTAAAGTCTCTAACTTGCTGTGGTATTTACATGTAGTTCTATCTAAAATTTTACAAACATGTAAATAGATAAATTACAATACATTATAGTATATCAATTCCTATTTGAGAAATTCAGTGTACTCAATGTATTCAACTAATTCTTATTGAACACCTGCAATACGTAAGAACCGTTATAGATGAGTGAACATAACAAATATAAAGAGAGTCCTGTGAAAATGGAGAGATAAAAATATGAATTCTTTCTAGGAGAATATGGAAAGGCATCTCTGTGGAAGAGATACTGGGCTATACATATTTCTTTAAAAAGCTTTCCCTGATTCTCTTCTGCACGGCTAGTTGTGTTCAAAGAAGAATCATTTCTGAAATCTTCTAAGGCAGCACTAAAAATAGGTTTCACCCTCAACTATCTGCTTTAAGTGTAGAAAGATCTGAAAAAGCATCAATATGGGGAATGTATCAATATGGGGAAGAGCAGCAGCTACTCTCTCTGCAACTCCCTAATTATGTCATTGCTTAGCTACTCCCTTCTAGGTTTCTATAATATCCTATCAGTTTGTTAATGTCCCTTACATTCTCTATGCCCCACTTCCTACAAACTGTGAACTCTTTTGAGCAGAGAAAACGAGTATTCTTTATGTTCTCAGCCTTACTCACATAGAAAGCCCTCTATAAAACTTCAGTTGAACTATACTATGTCCACTAGAATGATCATGGGGTTTAACTTTTAAGCAAAGAAGCTGAGAAAATGACTTTTAAAGAGAAGGAAACATTTGTGAAGACCACACGGGGACGGGGAACCTGCAGCCTTCTGATTTCAAGATTGTTCCTTTTTAAGCACCAAAGGAGGCAAGAAAAGCCTCATTTTTCTCTGTTGCACCCTTTCTAACAAAAGGATTTGTTTTGTAGAATTTGGATTCAGTCAAAAGGCCACATTGTGGCCCCAAGACTGCAGGTTCCCCACCCCTGTGAGTCTGGGGAAGAGTTTGGCAACTATGCACATCTGGGGGATAGATCCTATGCAGAAAGCAGGAGCAGGGAGCATGATGCCTGTGGAGTCAATAATGGGTAATGCTTGGGTCAAAATTGGGAATGGCCATAGATTATGAAATAATAATTGTGAAAACAATGTTCTGGTTACCACAGCTATCCAAGGGATGTTCTAAGCATGGCAGTGGTATATGTCTATATTTTTTGTATAAATTTTAATTAATGAGAAAGAAGGACTTTGGGAAGGAAAAACTAAGAGTATATCCCAATCAACTAAGCAAATGAAGATAAGGGCAAGAGTTAACACTATGGCAGCAGCCATAGGAATGGAGAGAGGAAGCAGGTTCAGGATACATTTCTGAGGTAAAAACAGACACAATGTGTGGCTATATTGCATAAAGAATTATTTAATAAGATTAATTAGCCATTAAATAAATAAATTTAATCATTAATTATTTAATCATAAATAATTAAATCAATAAATTAATTTGATGAGATTAATCATTTGTACAAAGTAGAAGAGGAGAAGGTAAACAGACAAATTAAGGGTGCTTTACACCAGGAGAATTGTCTACTGACAGAAAGATTGTATTTGGACTGATAAGAAGCTTGATTTCTAAAAAAAAGCACAAAGAAAGGACCAAAGAGATTTAAGGAGTAGATTATGATTAACAGTTACAAATATCAGGGAGATATCAAGGAGAACTTAAGATGGGTCCTTGGGCTTGGAAAATGGAAGTAATCAATAAGCAGATAAAAATCTTTTCATGAGGGTGCTGATTCTAGAACCAAACTGTAATAGGTTCAGGAATGACTAGGGTAGAGGAAAGAAGGGCTAACTGTTCTTCACAGATCTCATATAGCATGAAGGGAAAATTCAAGGCAAAGTCTTGAAGGGAAGGTATAATTGAAGGAAGATCTGTTTGTCTTTGTTTGCTTTTTTGTTCTTCTTTCAGCAGAACATATTTTGAGTATGTTCATAGACAGAAGGAAAGAAGTCAGTGGAAAGGAAGGGCTTGAATATAAATATAAAGGAGTAAGCACACATCTGTGAAAATAACTTAAACATAATTAAAATTAAAGAACCACTGAACCATGCCAAAGGACTAAAACACAGTTTCAGTTTTATATAATCTTAAAATCAAAACAATTTTCATCTCAGTCTTAGCATGTTATTTCTGTTGAATGAGTCCAATGGGCTAAGATTTCACTATACAATATGGCTGTTGCAGAATGATTTCGGTGGAACAAATGTTAGTGGTTTATACAGATTTTATTTCAGTTCTTCCTGTCTAAGCATAACTGGGCTCAATTAGCCATTATTTATTACCAAACACTTAAAAGGAGGAAATATAGCCCTTTATTAGGTATATCAAAACAAGGAAAGCATGTCATTTCCACACCCTCAGTCTCTGGGTAGAAGCTTCTTGCAGGTCTAAGTATACAAACTTTTGGGATAAATGAAGCTTCCAGTTGGCAAAGAGTTAATATCTCCTCCATGCCTTGGCTACACTGTTTGCACCTTTCTTATGCTAAGGAGACCCAGGAAAGTCAATTTGAGTCTCAGAGGGTAATTTATGAGACTATAAATTTTACTTCAGTAGCCCCCATCTGCACATAAATAGATAGATAGCTAGATAGATAGAGAGCAGGATCTAATTGACCCATCTGCAACAAATATCATGAGAAGTGGGAGATTTCTCTCTTTGGCTCCTTTACTTGTGCATGGAAATGTGGATGTTAATTATCATTTGCTAGTTAATATGAGCTATTATAACTTAAGAAGATGCACTTTATGAAAAAGATGCACTTTATAAAACAGAATATTGATAAATAAGAATATTCTTCTGGCTAGTTTGTGTTGATCAGTCCAAGCAACATTTTTGTGATACATTTTAGGCATAAAATAGTCACTTTTTAAACTCTAAGCATAATATTAAAATTTTCAAAGGCAAATACTTGAAGAAGAATTAAATACAACATGTTGAGAGAAAAATTCCCGCAGCCTGATAACTGCATTGCCATATCAACTCAATTCTCAAAGTGACATACCAAAGAACTTTAAAAAAGTCCTATACCTATTCCCAAATACCAGTTCTATAGAATGAAAATATATAGATATGCAAATGCATTTATAACATATTTTATATTCACCCTTCATAAAATGTATCTGTCTTTTTAGTTTAAAAAACTATAAATTGTAAAGGTTTATTAAAATAGCATTTGTGGGAAATGAAGAGTAAAATATTTTGAAAACTATTTTTAGTCTTATATGCTAACATAAATCTATAGGATATATACATGCACAGACAAAAAATTACATATTAGAAATACTTGCTTTCAAATTAATAGTTCATTTTCTTAGTGACATATTTTTCACATTAAATCTTACATTTATTTTGCTTACTTCTTTATTTTCATCTTTCTCATGGTTTTCCTGTACTTAATTACATTTTCTTGGTATGGTAGAAAGTAAATTTTATAGAGTTGGGGTTGAATCATATCTTCACCATTTTCTATTTATGTAACTCTAGGCAATTTAGGTAGGCTATTTGTGTCCCACTTTAAGGATAGAGATAATGGAACTCTTTATATAGTTACTATTTGATCCTCAAAATGACCTGATGTATGTAAAAGGCATTACATAATGCCAGAGTCTCTTCTAGCACAAAAGACGCCTTGGTAGAAAAAAAAGAAAGAAAGAAAAAGAACAGAAAGAAAGAATGAAAAAAAGAAGGAGGGAAAAAAATCCCTACATCACAGCCCTGCATGTTTATTCAAAAGCTACTTGATAAATATTATGTTTCATCTCTCCTTTTTAGGTATACCACCTTTATGAATAAATGGGTATCTTAAAAATATTGGGAAATATTGGGATACTCTTCTCATGTTTTTTATTTAAACAATTCAGAGGAAAACCAACACATTCTTTGTAATCTTAAATGATTTAAGTATAGAGTTTATCCTTCTTGAGAATTATCCTATGTAGGCTATACATATTATATAATTTTTAAAGAATTAGGGAAAACATGAACTGTGCTTCCTACGAAAACTGTACCTTACCCAATAAAGCTTTTTGTGATTCAGCAGACACTTCAGAATACTGTCATTTCTCAGGGCCATCATCATGAAGAACAATTAACTCTCTATGGGAGAGAGAGTTATTAATAGCTAATAGAATGCCAGACATAGAGAGTTTGTTTATATAAATCTCTTGGTATGCAAGCTCAAACAGGTGTTCTTCAATACAGAGTCAATTTTATATATGTAACTTTGCTGGTATAGAATTAATATGTGATGGAGCTAGTTGTGAAGTTACATAGAGCTCTCCTTGTCTTTCTGATGCTGCCTGTGTTACTTCGGTAGTAGCTATTCATAGCTGTTACTAAACATCATTTAATCCAAGGGGAGAAAAACTGAAGTAACCTTGACTGTATGAGCATTGTGGTAAGACAAATGTGATAACTAATTTGATTCAACTAAGAAGGTTTTAAAAAATGCCAGTCACTGGTAAATAAATCCTAATAGCCATTTCAAACTGATATTTAAGGAAATGAAAAGAAATGGTGAAAGGGAAGGAATTTTTCCCTAATTACAAGAAAAAGGGTACTTCACAAATACATCTGAGATCCTTCAGGGGAGTCCTGTTATGTGTGTTACAGGTGCTTAATCTCTCTACATAGGTGAAGTCTTAAAAATACATAACATTTGGGAAACCCAATGATGTCAAATGTTAGAATATTTAAAAGAAAAAAAAAACAATAGAAAGATCAAGTAAATCCTGTATACACAAAGCCATTTAGGATTAATTTTTCAGGAACTCTTTGATAGACCTCAACAATTTCCACAGGACTTGCTGAGTGCCTGGGAATGACAACCTTAACTTGCAGTTTTCTTTCTCTTGTCAGTTTAAATCAGACTTTTAATGCTATTTCAGTAAAGGTTTTTGAACTAAAGATCATGAAATGGCTTTGATCTGACACGTTTTTACGACACAAATCTGTCAAAATTGCCAAATAAATACAGTGGTCCCCAACCTTTTTGATGCCAAGGACTGATTTCCTGAAAGACAGTTTTCCCACCCACGAGGGGGTCGGGGCTGTGGGCGGGAGTGGGTTGCTGCCTCAGCTCTACCTCAGATCATCAGACATTGGATTCTCATGGGGAGCATGCAACCTGGATCCCTCGCATGTGCAGTGCTCAGTGGGGTTGGCGCTCTAATGAAGGTCTGATTCCTGCTGATCTAACAGGGGGCGGGGATTGGGCGGTGATGCAAGCCATGGGGAGCAGCTGTGGGTGCAGCTGGGGCTTTGCTTGCTCACCCGCCAGCCCTAGCCTCCTGCTGTGCCACCTAGTTCCTCAAGGTCACAGCCCAGGAGTTGGGGACAGCAGAAATATAACTTACAGACTATTATGGGATTTAGGATCTCTTGATAATACAGTTTCCACTGAAGTGGGCAAAATGGTACCCATTGAAAGGAATAGAAATACATCCCTTGTTACAAAAAAAGAAAATGTCTATTTGTGTCAAAAAAAAAAAAGAAAAGAAAAGAAAACAAGTATGATCTAAATTGCAGCAAACAGAATTTAGAATTGCAGAGCTCATTCCCTGACTTCCCTGGCTTATAATTCTTCATAGGTTATTTATCTGTTGAGACATGATATTCTATCATCATAAAAGAGCTCCTACTATTTTCTTGATTATTCAGTCTAAGTGTATAATATCTGTATGACTCTCTAAGCTGCTCTAAAACAGATATTACCATGCAGTAATAACAATAGTGATACTGATAATAATCTATAGCATTAAGTTATTTTTAAAATAAACTTAATTCTAAGATAAGTTCTTGGTTGGCTAAATTTTGCTTGAAAAGAATTTTTGATTGTAAGTGGGAAATACAGAAAAAGGCTTTCAAAGTATAAGCAATTTTCTGCACCAATTTATGAAGCCCATTTTCTTTGTAATTTTATGTCTTCTAACTTCTTTAGATAGGTAAGATTTTCACAAAATTAAACCTAAGAAAGAACTCAATGAAGAAGCATCAACATGTTTAATAAAACTTTCTCTCTGTAGTTGCAATATTACATTAGTTTCAAATAGATACAGATGATCATATTTTGGGTATTGTGTTTGTTTCCTTGCTTAAAATATTCTGCACAATTTCAAAGACTGCACCTAAATTTAGAAGGCTATCAATTATTCATATAAACTACATGTAATTAAGATATCTGTTTATTGGGGAGAAATATAAACTTCCAAAAATACAGAGACTGATGATTTTTGAATGCCTTTCTTAAAGAAACCGTGGAAATGATTTAACATTCTACAGAGCATATAAATTTATGGGTTGCCCAGATTCTAGGTAGTAATTATCCTTAATATATTGCTATGTCTTTCAATGTATAATTTTTAACTCAATGCATCCAAATAAAACTAGATATATGTTTAACCTAATTAAAATTGCTGCTTTGTACTGAAATTCTCCCTAAATATTCTGGATAAGTGACTTTTGCCTATGCCAGTTTCACACATAGTAACATTTAATCAGCACTTGATCATTCTCTTTTATGGCTCTGCATATTGTCTGCCTTTTGACATTGTAAACATTTTGAGAGGAAAGATTGTATTATAAAAAAGAATCATCAACAAAAAATAGATTTAGAGTTTAAAATGGTCGTTGGTTTTAGAATTGTCTTAAGAACCTGTTTAAATAAAAAAGAAAACATTCTATTAAGACACTAATCATAAGAAAACAAGTAAGAAATCTGTAAGCTGGAAAGGTCTAACTAAGGATGCTCACAGAGGTTTTTTTGTTTATTTCTTTCCATTTGGGTAAAGTTTCTGTTGAAATTCCGCAAAATTCATTGGTGGCCTGTTTCTAAGGCAGAAAGTATAGAGGAGCCCCCATAACTAGATTTGAGGTCACCACAGTGGGGAGGGTAGGAAGATGAATGTAATTCAATATTTGGACATGATCTTGAAGACATTTTCAAGTTTAAAATTATAAATCTGGACAAAGAACTGAGCTTTTGCTCACCTCTTGTTCATTTCATAAACATTTATTATACACCCACCATATTCCAAACATTATATAAGGCACAAGATGACAAAGATATAGATGTTATATTCTCTACTCTCAAAGAGACTGAAGTGCTAAACAAGAGAAGCAGGTAAGTTAATGCTGTCATAGTGTAGTAAGTGTTTTGTTAGAGTGAGACAATGTGCCTGTGAGAGCACAGAAAGAAATGTAGCTAACTCAGGCAAGAGAACAGAAAAGGGCTGACTCGAATCAAAGCTTAGATTACAGAAGGAGGAAAGCTGGCTCTGGATCAAGAAAGAAGAAAAGGGATAGAAATGTGAAATAGCAAGATGTGTGTGGTATTATCGGTAAAAGTTTCATGTGGAGAAGTAGAGGGATGTAGTCTAGAAAGATTAGACAAAAATAAATCATTTAAGAACCTGAATGAATCTATAGAGTCTGAACTTTATACCTACAACAATATTGGAAGTCTGTGCAAGAGAGTGATAGAATCATATTTATACTTTAGAATTATATTAAAATGTGAAATACCTATGAATTTTCACTTTTTAAAACCTTTTAATATTGTTTTATTCATTTGTCCCAACTTGAATCCCTCAAGGCCAATTTTGGTGGTTAAATTTTACTCCAGGCTGAGCGTGGTGGCTCACGCCTGTAATCCTAGCACTCTGGGAGGCCGAGGCGGATAGATCTTCTGAGCTCAGGAATTAGAGACCAGCCTGAGCAAGAGCGGAGACCCCTGTCTCTACTAAAAAATAGAAAGAAATTATCTGGCCAACTAAAATATATATAGAAAAAATTAGCCGGGCATGATGGTGCATGCCTGTAGTCCCAGCTACTCGGGAGGCTGGAGGCAGAAGGATCGCTTAAGCCCAGGAGTTTGAGGTTGCCGTGAGCTAGGCTGATGCCACGGCACTCACTCTAGCCCAGGCAACAAAGCGAGACTCTGTCTCAAAAAAAAAAAAAAAAAAAATTACTCCAGCCAAAAGATGCTATGATTCTTCTTCCCATTATCTTTTCAGGAGAAAACACCCCTTCGACATCTAAATAATCTCCTTGACCTCTTTGAGGGAACATTGAATATCTCCAAATTTTAAATCCAGTTCTCAGGAGAGAAAAATGCAAAAGTGCTACAGCATGTAAACTTCAAATCTTGTGACTAAAAAGGAATTAGTGGAAACTCCTTTAGGATAAAATTGGGTAGGCAGCCTTGAATCTGTGGGGGTTAGGTGGAAGGCAGATGAGAGATATAGTTGTATAATTTATTTTTAAAATGTTAGAGTCCTTGACCTAAATGCTGAGCCTTCTGACCTTATGGTTTATAAAATAAATGCAATCATAGCTGTATTCATACTCCAAATAAAAGAAACTATACTCATGTTAGGTCTTCAATAAAGTATATCTGGGAAGAAGCAACATATAGGATCTTTTTAAGATATTCTTTTACAATGCCTCCTTTATAATGGAGTTGAGTAAATTGATTAATTCCTATCTAAACCTGCCGTAACAAAGATAATCTTTCCATTTAACCTTTGCAAATGACCTACTCTATAAAAACAATGACAAAGTCTCCTAATGATTAAACTACTGGTCCAAAGAGCTTTCAAACAGAAATGTGATATATCTGTGTTGATTTAACACCTTCTCAGTTTCATAGTATAATCTTAATATTACACACACACACACACACCCCAGAGAAAATCCCAGACTAATTTTGTGTAAGCCACACAAATAGAAGTCCTGGTATACATTTAAACATTTGGCTCCCACCTACTTAAAACAGACTTAAGAATATCAAAATGTATAACTGATGCCAGAATTTGTTCTTGAACAGTGCCAGAGCCTCTTTATATACCAGAGTTTTCAATCAACTTATCCTTCTGTATGATAAATAGTAGCATTAGTATTTGATATTATAAATATGTTTTACTTATGATTATCCTTCATAATACAAGATCCTTGATACTTGTTAATTTCAATGACCCCAATGCACATTACTACATTTTCAGCGGAGAAGTTGTTAACTTGATAAATGTTGCTTTTAATATTTTGTTTTCTAGTTAAACATATCTATTTATGTTTATCTATACAGATATTTTATAAGAATTATTAATTGAGTCTTAATAAAGTTTGGTAGTACTTTTTTATCTGAAATATTTATTAATTTAATCTAGTCAGTGGAAAAAACATGAGTCAATTTACAAAAATTTTAGTTGCACCAATGTTAGTAAAATATTTTTGTTTTTTTAAATAAATTTTATTATGTGTATTTAAGGTTTACAGTATGATGTGGGATACATATAGATAGTAAAATGGTTATGTATAGTGAAGCAGATTAAGATATCAATCATCTCAATTACTTTTTTGTGACAAAACAGCTAAAATCTAATTATTTAACAAAAATCCCTAATATAATGCAATTTTATTAACTTTAGTCCTCATCTATACCTTATTATTGCCAGTGCTAGTTTTATTAGTATTTGTTGGGGGAAAAATCACTTTTGGCATCATTTCATAAATAAGAACGCAACCATTTCTATATGATAAATCCCATTAAAATAAGTCAATTGCATAAGACTTAATAAAATCTTGTTTTTATGGATCTGAATGACTCATACAATAATTACTTTCCACACATGGTAATTTTGGTAATATCTCATCACATGCTGTCTGAACAAATTTAGGTTTGTTTCCTAATGGGATATTCCACAGCTCCTAGTAACCATAATTGAGAAAACAAGGTAAGGTTTCTGATGCAAATCAACTTCTTGGCATTACCCATTTGTTCTTTTATTATTTCATCCGTGATAACTTTGAAGGACAAAAATTTCCTCTCTTCTAAAGGATTCCAAGGTACACATTAATTTGTAACTATGGATCTGTCTACTATCTTAAAATAAATATGGTAACCATTAGAATCTTAGAAGGAAGACCTAAGCAATTTAGACCCTATTCAATGAGAAATATCCTCTGTTAGAATACCTGATAGGCTAAGACCTCCAAGAAATACTATACAAAGAGACATGTTAAGGGGCAAATGAATTGATTCCATTTCCTCTATTAATTCTGACAGGAAAGGAGGAGAGAATATAGAATAACATTTAGAAGTAGAAAGCCTCCTGAAAGAAGACTGGTGTTAGAAAAAGACTAAATATCACATATTCAGTCACTCAGTTATAAAAGGAGATGCCTAGTTATCTTTATTATCACACTCTCATTTCTACCTCACGACTCAAAATCTCTGGCGGTATTCTTTTTGTCACTTATTTTCATGCTTTATGTTGTTAATCATATACTTCTATTATTATATGAATATTTTTATAAAATACAATGCATTCAGCCCTTCATAGGTACCTTGTGTATAATATTCATTAGAAAGACTGGTCACAAGTAAGATACCATAAACTGTGAATAAGTTTAGGGAGAAACTAGTCTGAATGAAAACTGAAGAATGCTTCATGTGTATCTTCAAGGTGACAGAAGGCCAGAGTAGTACTGGGAGACCAACCCCGGTAGGAGGACACAGTATTTGAGGTTTTCAGGATACATTTGTGTAAAGTAGTTTAAATTCCGCCATTGCTCAAAGTCAAGTATTTGAATATTCAGAAAATATTTTCATATAAGTCCATCTTCTGTAATAGTAATGATTTTCAAAAAAAATGTGGTACTAGAGTAGAGAATACAGAAAAAGTTGTTGAAATAGAATAGCTCTTTCCTTTGTTATTATCTGTCTTTCCTAGTGTAATATTCAACACTTACAGGGAGGCCTTATTATACAAACAGCTCTGTTCTAAGCTCTGTGCATGCATCAACTCATTTAACATTTAGGAAAATCCTATGCAGTACATATTCTTAAGAATTTTGTTGGAAATATTTTTTAATCACAATATATCTTTTCTTCATTTTGTTAATGAAGAAAGTGAAGCACAGAGACATTAACTTGGAGTTAAGTGCACATAGGTAGTAAGTGGTAGGGCTGAGATTCCAAACTAGTCAGCTGTTTCCAGATTAACACGGAGTGCATCTGTTAAACAAAAGAAATGCCTTGAAGGTGTTGTGAAGATACTTGTAATGTAATTTACATCCTTGCTCTATTCAAGTTTCAATGTTTTTCACTTAAAATGGTCTTTGAAGACCACAAGTTAACTAACTTGAGGATAGCTTGAGAAAACTTTAATAATGGCAGGATAAATTCTTCTAACTGTTCCCAAGTTTAAACTAAGGGCATAGAGAATTTTTTAAAGTATGTTTCCTTATTTCGGTCACGTAAATAAATATTAAAACACAAAAGTTTCATATTTTACTATGAAAAGTTTAAAATAGATTAGGAGGTAGGTCAGAGAAAGTAGAATTGCTTTTTTTTAACTTAGATGATAGAAGACACTGCCAAATGGTATATGCAACTTGGAGAGAATTTTTGTGGTGCTGTGAATAAGAGCATATGGGAATATGTTAAACCATATTTATGGTCTTTGGCTCTTCCTTTAAGAACTGTTAAACATGAAGAAAGACAAACCTTTGATCTTTCTTAAGAACACATCCCAAATGCCTAGAGTTCCCCAGAGATACTCCAGTGACCTTTCACAGGAGATGAAGTTCCCTTCATCACTGAATATAGAGACTATATGTAAAATTTCAATTTTGAAAGAAAAGGTCAGCTGTGAAAAAAAAATCTAAGATCTTAAAATCTTAAGAACATAATTTTTATTGCAATTGGTACATATTGTTGACTAAATGAATGAGTAAATAAACAAGTGCAGACCGAATCCTTTTGTTAGTATATTTGCATGTTTAAAATGTATATATGTTTGCGTGTGTGCATATATGCTTGTGTACTGTCTGATCATTCTAACTGCCTGCAAGTTAAATCTTACCATGCATCATAAATATAAACAATCTCTACATAAGGCTGGAATTCTAAGTAGAAATAAAACAAAAACTTAGTTACTACATACCAAAACCTTGGATATTTCTGAGCATCCAAAATGCGAGCTGGAGTTTTCAGCTCTTAATCAAAGTTTCTCAATATAAAATAACCAAATAATCAAAAGTTAAGATAATTTTCTAAGACATATTTTTTTAGCATTTTGGAGTTAAAGAGAGAAAAATGTAGTGTCTCTCTTTGGTACAAAAACATTTCCTTCATGGATGTGATTCCTTTTGGGAGACGATGTATTTCCCGGCTTTTGTCTCCGAGGCCTTTCCACAGTGAGAATAAAGAGGAATAAATCAGACTTCAAATCTGGCAGTCACTGGGGGAGAAGGACCCTGGTTTGATGCCCACACTAGTCTTTTAGAGAAGACTTTCTTCCATCCAGTTTAATTTTACAGAAAATGTTTCTGTTTTTTTAACTTCAAAATATATTGTTTTTGTTCTTCCTATTTTCTTAATCTTATGATCAGTTCTGTTGGCAATAAATTATTCTTCCACAAAAATTTAAGAATTTTATTGAAAATATTTTTTTAATCACAAATGTAGGAAAGTAAATAACTTGATAAGACAGAAGCAGATACACTGCTCAAATAATCGTTTCTTTGGGACATTTTTACACCAAATGAGGATTAGAAACTGTTTTGTTTTAAATATGTGAGAAAGAGAATGTGTGTATTCACAATCATGCATAAGCTCCACCTGGAGTAGTAATGAAGAAGGAGAAGAAAGAAATCTAGAAAACTGCTCAAGTCATCTCTTGATATGAACCAGCTAGCCATGCATAAAGAGAATAGAATTCAGTTCAACACTGGAGATTTAACTTTACAACAAAAATAACAAAGCGTTATTGAAGGTGCATAATGTAACATCTCCATAATGGAAATGCTGTACTGAGCTGGAATTGTACCAAATGACACGTAATAGACCCATTTTCAAAATCTGATTATTCTTCAAGGATTAACTCAAGGGCTAGTTCTACACTGAAGCTTTTTCTGGCCCCTTAGCACACAGACTCTTTCTCTACCCTTGAGCTATGTGCCAGTAATTTAGTACACATTTTCTTTCCGTCTCTCAATCTCTCGTTCTTTTTTTTCTCTCTCTTTCTCTCTCACTCTCACACACATGCATACATCACTGTGATATGCCCATACTAAAATTTAATTGTTAGATAGTTATGGAGTTTGTGTATGACTGGCCCATGACAACACAATCCCCAGAACATAGTGCAGTACTCAACACGTATCAGAAATACTATATATTTATTGACAGAGATTGATGAAACTAATTATGGTTTCTTAATCTTCACATCACAAATTCCTTCTGGAAATAGTAACATATGTTAGTAGAAGATAAAATTTTCAATTTTCAGAATTCATTCTTATTTTCTATAATTATATTCTATAGCCTCCCTGTAACTCTGCACACTATTAATATATCCTCAGTATTCATCCTATTAGAGGTGTTTCTTTTCACAAGGTTTTCCCAATAATCTTTCAACTCTCAGGAAGAATATTAAAATGGAACCAAATCCCATTCTAAAGAAAAGTTTGTACATCAGGGCTCTGGCATATCAACACATCTTAATAATCAGTGAATTTTGTCACATTGAATTTCTAGGCAAACTAGATTTTGTACACACCGTTATGTTCCTATTAGAACAAAGTAGAGGCACAATCTAACACTGCCTATTCCCCTTTTACTCAAATTGCTGCTTTTTAAACATTCTTTTTTTTTTTTTTTTTTTGACCTTAGAAGCCCCTTTGGCTGAAGACTAGCTTTATAGACACAAAAAAATATAATAACAAGACCTGGGACGGACTTGACCAACCTCAAAATACCTTTGTTCTATAGATTTACAGCTGTTTCTTAACATAATAATTTGGTTGCTGGGGATGGCTTGCTAAATATTTTATCTACAAACAGCCTGATTCACATCGTGTAATAAATTTTCTTTGCTACCCTGGAAAGTGTTAGCAATAAAAGTGTCTATTCCAGGTAACAGAGTAATGCCTACTTAATAGATTGAAAATATAAGAATAATATAAAATTTTTTGTACCTCAGAAAAGATAATCAAGAATGCTTCAATGGAAACACACAGAAATTTAAAATCATGATACACATCTGTCTAGTTTGGATAACAAGCATAACCTGTATTAGTAGACATCCTCTGGTACAACTGATTGGTATCTAGAAGGCTGTGCTGAACCCAAAGCCAGTTCTGTATGGACCTTTCTACCGATTTCAACTCATATCTGTGTCTTCAAAATGATTATGTTTATAGAACTAAAAGATATTCCAGTCTCCTAGCTTTATGCATTTTCATATAATTTCTTGAGAACCACTTAATTTCTCCTTAAGCTTGAACAAGTTGCCTTTCTGGTAAGTATTTTCAGAATGTATAAAAGAGGCACAATAATACTTATTTGCTAGTATCATCTCACATGGATGGTGTGAAGATCAATTAAAACACTATTTGATGACAACTTTTAAAAGTGCTGTATGAACACAAGGTACTGCAATTTTGAGGAATAAGAAGTTATCTCAGGGAAGTTTTAAGTCCTGGGAATTAAAGATGCATTAGAAGGTATTAGAGTTATCTATAAAACTCATGAATAATAATAATGATGATGGTAATAATTTTACTTAAAATTATAGAATGACAATGGAAGTGAGATTTCCACACCTGATCCTGCTACCACCACCAACACCAAACTTTTGTAGTAAAAGGCAAGTCTTTCTTATATAACAACCCTAGAAAATGCAACAATTAATAACATAATTTCATATGCTTTGACAAGCATATGAAAGAAGGACAGACTGCACTATTTCTTAAGTACTATAGTATATGTCAGACGCTTTGCAGGTTTAGGCAATGATCTCATTTGAGTCTTACAACAATCCTTAAGGTGAGTATAGTTTTAATTATTTCAGAGGTGAGGAAACCATCAGTCTCAGGTATGCTTAGTAATTTGCTCAAGTCAAACAGCTTTTAAATATCAGAGCTACAACTTCCATCGAGGTCTTCTGCTCTTTGCACATCAATGTTCCATAAATACTTATTTTTAATTTCATAGACCAAAATATAATTTATATTTATCCCATTTAATGAGAATTAAAACCTTTTAAGATGACAGAGATTGCCTTATATAAGGATAGGCACTTTACTATGGGGGAGTGGATATTACCTGGTGTGCAGGTAGAAATTGCCCTATGTGTGGGTAGATAATTACAATTTAGTTGTGACTACTAGTGTGCAAAAAGACAATTCAAATTGTTAACATCACAAGTAAAATTAAAATACAGTAAACAACCTCAGGGTAAAATAACATACATGAATTATAACAAATGTGATCAGGATTACTATCCTTAATATATAAAGAAAACTGTTTAAAACATAATAATATAGGATTTTTTAAAAATGAAATATGACTCAAAGAATACAAGTGTTGAATTCACAAGAGAAGATATACAAATGTTCATTATGTGTATTTTAAAAGTTATCTTCATTATTAATAAAAATATGCAATTGAAAACAATAAGATATTTACTGTCAATCAAATGCATATATGAACCAGTGTTGATAAAATTCAGGGATGTTTATTATTCTGGTTGGAGTGCAAATTGGTACATTTCAGAAGATTAAGTTAGTACTATGACCCCTAAATCTTAAATATGTAAATTCTATTTGATCCAGAAATTTTCTAGGATATCACCTTATAAGAGTTAGTCATGGATAACGTTGGGAAAAAAATAGCTATGAGAATGTTCACTACACTGTGGCTTTTTATGGTAAAAATATGGAAGTAACCTCAATACTCATGTAATAAAGAATAATTTAGGTGAATCCTGGTGCATTTATATATTAAACTATGTTGTAACCAATTAAAATGATTTTCTGTAAAGTATTTAATGACATGAAAAAATATTCATAAATTAATTTAAAAATCAGGTTATAAAAGAATATTGAAGACAATTCTATTTTTGTTTATGTAAAGGTATTATACATTTCATTTTGCATCGAGAGATAGAGATATAGAAATAGGTCTGTACAGATCGAGCTAGAACTAGAGATAGATTGAGGGAATCACAGATTTGTAGATAAAAATATAGACAGAGATATGTACACAGGGTAATAGAAATATATCAACAGAGATAGAATACATATTCATACATATAGAGAGATATGTTTATATACACAACAAAAATTTTGAAGTGGCTATCTATACTAAGGATTATAATTTTTTGTCTGTTATTTCTAAATTTTTTAAAATAAATATTTAATATCATATTTAAAAAACTAATTGAAAATACAAAAAAAATAAACAAAGGCTATCATAATTTTATCAATAACAATATCACTTGTGTTAGATTCTGTTAGCTGTTTTAATTTACAGCAAGAAGAAAATATTAAAACCCCTTTAATATTCTTAAATCACAATTTAATTTGTTTGTTAATTGCATTGGTAGTTAACTGGTATCATATCTGAAATTTTCCAGATTTAGAGAAAATTCCTTAGACTACCGTAGATGCATTTAACTGATCAATATGTCAAGAATGTATTTAGCAGTGAATTTGGTCAAATCAAGGAGGGTGCATATTAAAGTCCAAAGAGAATAATAAATTAGAAGTCATAAAAATAAAATTTCCAATCCCAGTTCTGCCACTTACCAGACATGAATCCTTGAAATGCTTCCTAAAAATCTCCATCTCAGTTTCTTCATATATAGAATAAAATTGGGCTACAAATAACTGCCCTTCTACCTTAACACAGATATTTGAATACTGACTCTGATAATATACACAAAAATCTATGGTTTATTTAAGCATTAAAGTATGATTATTATGCTTTTAAAAAAATCAGGAAATTGGCAGCTCCAGTTAATTATCATTTTTGTCAATCAGTATAAAATATTTAAATCTAACATCCTTAGGAAGATATTTTACTATAATAAATACATGCTTTTCTAAAGTTTTCTTACTCTTCTTTTTTATAGAAATGCACTATACTATAATCAGTAAAAATTTATAAATATCAAGACAAATAAAAGAAAATAACATTCAGTTAAACTCAAAGAATATATATATATATTCATTTTTAATCCCTCCATTCTACGTTCTTGAACCAAGAAGAGTATGTGTAAGCACTCATTGTTTCTAAATTGGATACATCCTTTTAATTAGAATCTTCTGTTTAATATTTTTTTATTTAAGCATATTACGGAGGTACCAATGTTTAGGTTACATATATTGCCTTTGCCCCACCTGAGTCAGAGCTTGAAGTGTGTCCATCTCCCAGACAATGCGTATCGCATCCATTAGGTGTAAATATTTGATCCAGCAATCCCATTACTGGGCATCTACCCAAAGGAAAAAAAAAAGAATCTTCTGTTTAATTTTTTATTTGAGAGCCATAATCTTCTTGAAGTATCCTAGAATTAAACTACTTCAAGTGCTTTCACAAATAAAGCTTGAAAATGTGGAGGTCAAAGAAATTAATTTATCCCCAAATTATCTAAATATATATATATAGAGAGAGAGAGAGAGAGAGAGAGGTATCAGTTAAAAATGCAAAACAGAAAAGGATTAACCGGCCCCTCAAATGCCATAGGAGTTCACAAAAATGAGACATCATCCAAGTTCTAGTATTTTTTTAATTGTTTAGGTATCACTCTGCTATATATGCAAAAGCAGATTCCTGAGAACTTGTTAGGCTTTATGCAGTAGCCTTGGTCTTCTGGGCTACCTTTCAAAAGGCTTAGCTATCAAGTTAGTTCTTGCAATTGTATATCATGTCTGAGTAGATTTCAAATTATTACCAGTACCCTCCTCATCCTGGTTACCTCATGTTATACATCTTATATCAGAGCAGACTTTCTAATCATCACGTTCCACTACTACTATCATCACCACCACAACCAACACTATTACTTCAAAACAGAAGAAAAAGTGGGGGAAGGAGGAGGCAAAGGAGGAAGAGGAGGAGGAAGAGAACTATAACAATGACAATAGCAGGTAACATTTACTAAGTACATACTATGTGCCAGGTCCTATGGTATGCATGTTATATTGATCATTTCATTTAATATTTACAAAACTATGTTGTAGCTACTCTTGGCCACATTTTACAAGTGAGGACATTACTTAAGTCTTCTACAATTAGGAAGTGGCAGAGCCAGGATACTAATGTTTGTCATTTGAATCCAGAGCCTTTGCTCTTAAGCACTACAGAAGGACTGACATATTTGAAAGTTCCATTAACTCTTCTTAGGCCACATGTATCTTCAATGAATGTACTTACATCATTATTTCTCAAATAGTATATAAGTGTCTCCAGGGTGTTTCTCAAATAGTATGTAAGTATCTCCAGGGTGTTTATCAAAAGGCTTTTACCTCAGTCTCCCACAGTAGTATACTCCCAGAGACAGATTCCATTTAACTGTGTTTATTTATCTAGTATCTTTCTAAATAAAGGCTCATATCTCAAAATACAAAGGACAAGAAAATTAGATAATCAAAGATGACTTTAGAACTGTGCCAGTAAGCTGTGCAATGGTGTAGAACATTACGTTAAGATTCAAAAGACTTGATCTCCTACCCTCTAAACATGTCCCAGTGAAGTTTCTTTGCTGCTGAAGGTAAGAGCCTGACACATGCTCTTGCCAGTTCTAAAACTTACAATTTTCCTATAATTCAGCTTTTCTAGATAAATCTATTTTCACTCATTAATATGCTCTATTCATATTCTAGGAAAGATTTAGGATGCAGGAAATAGCAATAGTAACTCTAAAATTTCTTTACCCCAAAATTCAAAAAGCTATTGCTTTGTTCTCAAACCACTTAGAAGGGCTTTCCTTGTCATGTGTGGGGAGGCACTGGGGAGGGGTCAATAGGTTAGAAATTCTGGTTATTAGAAAACAAGACTATGTGCCAAATTTGTTCAACCACAAATGGTTCATAGCTGTTGAGCCATCTGTAGTCCCTGTCATTTATCAGTTGTGCAGTTTGGGCCAAGATGCAAGACTATGCATAACAAAAAAAATTACAAAATAAATTTAACTGAGATAAAAAATAAAATGCTTTTTTCTACCTTATTTGCTTGCTATATTTTACCTTCTTTGTGCTCCCCCTCTTGAAATAGTAAAATGCATATGAATAAGTCAGATCTTTCTAATTTGTTCTCAACCTACATTTGGTCGAGTAGTAGACAAGCTCAGTGAGTCAGCACCAGGCTGCAGGGATAAGATATTTTTAGTTCACCTTCAGACAAGTAGAATATAGTCTCATCGAGAGGAGGTTCATTTAACAAAAAAAAAAGAGAAAGAAAGAAAGAAAAAATTTAAGATCAATGATAAAGACATTGTTCAAGTAAATGAAGGAAAAGTGAACATTTGAAATTTCTCACATTAAGCAGGATAGTAATGTATAAATCATTTATATTACATTCTTAATGAAATGAGTTTATTTAGTAATTGGTTCAACTAATAAATTGAGGTTGAATAACTATAAATATATTTTTTAACTGTTTGTAATATTCAAAAGCACTTTTTGACTCATTTCATTTGTGGTCATCTAACAAAAAAGAAATCAAATATTTTCTATGCTTCAAGTTTTCTGTTAGGTGATGAGGATGAAAAGTTGAATAACATTTTGTTAGCCCTTGTCTTTATGGAATTTAGAGGTTGCAAAGGAAGATATATAAACCAATAATTATAACTCTATATGAGAATTCCATACAAAACAATGTTCAAAATGTTGAACCACTTTATCTTCACAATAACCCTACTAGCTAATGGTTGATAGTTACATCCTGTATTAAAGGTAGCATTGGTATTTGGGGTTGTAGTATGACTCTTCTAAGGCCTCAGAGCTAACTGAAAGCAGAGTCATGATGGGAGTACTTATCTCTAATCACTCACCTTGGCATTAGTACATGCAACCTCTTCATGATAATATGCTAGAAGTTTTGATTTATAAATCCTTCGGCTATTAGGTGAGCAGAATAATACCTGCTGGTGGACTTAGCATTATTTTATAAGCAATTGTTCCTATTGTTGGCTGTTTCAGTAATGTTTATACCTCTAATGATCTTGTAAAGACAAAATACACTTTCTGATTAGTTAATCTTCCTCAGGACTTTCATTATTTTGAGGTTCATGATCTTTATCAGTCAAGAAAATTACCACTTCTTTTTTGGTGCCCATGATCTTAGTTCCACTTGTCCACATTAATCTCATTCAACCAAATGTTGGGAAATCCCAGGCCAACACTGCTAGTTAATTTGCAGACCCCTATCTGTGGGCGCATGATACGGTAGAGCCTGAAAAAGCAAAGCTTAGGCTCAGGATGAGAGATGCCAGGCATGAGAACATGAATACGGGCTGGGGGAAATCTGCCTCCTCACCCCAGTAAACCAGAACCTGATTCAAAGAACCTTTCCAAGAAGCATTGTCAGGGAGAAGGACATCAGGATATCCATATAACATAGACTTGTGTTTCAGATGAATGCCTTTTTCCCCCAGTACTGTTCCCTGCCTTTCTTCTCAAGCTCTTGATTGCCCCAAGTGATGAAATCATGAATGTCATGGTAACAGATATCAGTTCTGGAAAAAAATATGCCCAATAATTGAGGGGTAGACTTTTTATCTGGAAGATCGGGTTTTATATCTGGTCTGTGACACTCATCAGCTATGTAACATTGGGCAACATATTTTCCCTCATCTGTTAACTAGAGATTTGAAAAAACTGTCAATCTATCAGAGTAATTATCAGGATTAAAGGAGGCAATGCACATAAGTATTTAGTACATGGGATGGCATATAGTGAAATAAATAGGATTTACAAAATTGTACAAAGATTACTTTCTTAGTTTCAGTTTCTTCATCTGTACAGTGGAAGTAAAAATAATCTATCCCATAAACTTGCTGTGAGAATTTAATGAGGTCATGCATGTATTTAGCTTGTTGTCTGGCCTGTAATATAAACTCAATAAATGTGAACTGTGAGTACATTGTACAAACATAAAGTTACAGTGGAATCTCAACCTCCAATTAGTTGACTGCCCTGATTAACTAGAACTTCTATTCTTTGTTTAAAACATACAAACTTACATCCAAAGCATTCAAACACCATGGCTAGTTAACGACCTTCTAGTTAAGGTTACCATAGGTCTTAGTTTGTCCGAGCCAGTCATAATTGTGTGCTCTTTCACTCTCAAAAGTATCTAACTGTGTGCTCGCTTCAGCAGCACATATACTAAAATTGGAACGATACAGAGAAGATGAGCATGGCCCCTGCGCAAGGATGACACGCAAATTCAGGAAGTGTTCCATATTTTTAAGGACATGCTTGAGGCTATGACTCAGGGGGATGGGCAGGACATGGACAATGTATATAACCTGAGCTTTTGTACCCTCATGATGAGCTGAAATTAAAAAAAAAAAGTATCTAAATGTGGGTAATAAATTTATCATCATTATAAATTTCAGGCCTCTGTTCCTGCCAGAAGTCTTGTATGCTTACCAAGTTTTCCCTGTATCAGTTCCCAGTGGTGTTACTTTTGTCACTTTTACCTATTATTGTAGCTTCACAATTCAGTTAAAATTTACATAAACTGGTGAAAAATATTATGACCTTAGATATAATTTAATTAAAATTTGACAAAAACCAATGAAAAATTCTGTAGCATTGGACATGAGAGAAAATATTAAAAGATGAAGAGATGGGGCTGGGGATTTTGAAATGAAGTTTCTGCACTCGTATTGCTTCCCAAGTTTCTTAAAGTTCTTGCTCTAATTCAGAAAAACTCAAAGTAAAACTTGTAGAAAATCCAAAAAGAGCATGCAAAATCTGTCCGTAGATGTATACTCACATATTTTAAAACTCAAAATAAACTTGCAAGAAAATAATTTGTCCAAGTCCACTAATCTATAAAAATGACAGTGTTGAATCATGACCTCAAATGTGTTTTAAACAGAAGTTCTTGTTTTCAATTGCTACCCTAAGAGTCTTCCCATTCCCATACTGAAGAGACAATATAAAGGCTAGAATGAGCAAGAAAACACAGTATCAGCTTTAGATCTCAAGCCTAAAGTGTTAAGAATTAATTCTGGAAGATTGACTATAAATTTCTATAACAAAAGAGCATCACAAATTCAGGATAAATCTTTATGCTCATATGTCAGCATCCCTTTGAGATATATATATTTTAATTGCTAATTACTAAAGAAAAAATTGAAATGAGATTAGGTACATCCTGGTGATTTATTTGCTCTGTTAATATTCTACTGAAATTTAAGTGCCTATATAATTCTACTGTAACACACTAAAGAAATGTATTTAATCTGTAGTCAATTAATGCATAAAGTTTTATGTTAAATAAGAAATTGCCATTGCATTCTCAGCATTCACTATGTAATACTCCTAAATTGATATCTTCTCTTAGAAAACTGTTTAATATAACTATAAAATAGACTTTAGTTCCATCAGTAATTGAGTTGGGCTCTTTGAAAGATTATCTTAACTATAGTGAAACAAGGAAGATAAAAATGCAACCTAGTTATATTTAAAATATGATTAATAAAATTTTAAATATTACATACTGTTTTGCTTACATGTTTCATTAACATCAATGAGAAATGTGCAGCTAAAAGAACATGCAACATTTAACAATTTTATATTTAAATTGGTTACATTTTTCCATTTTCTTTACAAGTAAGGAATTTGATGGAATTATACAAATGAGTTATGGTCTCCAAATTGCTACTAATGTGCTGTTTCAGATTAAAATATCAAGATCTGTGCTATCTATCTTGGCAGCCATTAACTATAGATTACTATTTAACTTTAAAGTAATTAAAATTAAATAAAATTTAAAATTCAGTTTCTCAGTTGCCTTAGCCATATTTCAAGTGCTAAATAAATATATGTGGATAATGGTTACCATATAAGGTAATGCAAATATAAAATCTTTCCATTGTCCCAGAAAGTTCTATTGGACAGCATTGAACTAAGATTTAGTGGAATTTAGTGGAAGCTTTTTTGGCTTCGGTTTCTTCTATGTACAGTATAACAGTCCAATTTAAGACTTTCTAATAAGCTGGAATAGAAAAATTTTCAAGTAATACATATTATTATTAATAAACCAGTTGATTTTTGGGTGGTGCACTTCAAAAGCCTAGATGATATCTCTACCAGAAGTTTCTACATACCCTCAAACACATTACTTTCAGAAACTCTGCTCACCTTCTGTACATTGTTGCCCAAAGCTTCTGTTTTCCTGCTTCCCCTATTTATGCTTATGGTACTGTCATCTTCGTAGCTGCCTACCTCAACATAAATCTTCAAAATCACATTTTTGACTTTTTCCTCTTCCTCTCTTCCCATCCTAAATGGCCACTAGGCCTATTTATTCCAGCCCATGATATTTTCTTTGTCTTTTCCTCTCCACCCTCACTGCCATTATCTTACTGATCTCTTTCTCACTTTAATCCAAATTCCAAACAAAAGCCGTAGCAGTGTTCCTAGAAAGTAGATGACAGATCTAACTAGAAAATGAAGTGCAAACTCCTTAGCATAGCATTAAATGACTTCATAATCCTTACACATGCTACTGGTGCCCTCTCACAATGCCCTGGTAACTACTGTTGTGATTTTTAAGGCATTTCAATGCTCCAATTGTTAGAAGTCTTTTCCAAATACCTGGATATAAGTCCAAGGTCTTTAGTCTTTGTAACCCTCAATTCCTCCATCTATAAAGTGAAGGAAAGAATATTTAATTTCAAAGATTAGAATTAAAACGTGACAAATTGTTACTGTCAATATCATCGTCATCATCATCATTAATTTTACTCTCGCCTTGAAGTCTCTAATTGCATTCTCAAAGATGTCTGCGTAGACAAATTGGTAAAGACTCCTATGTTTCATTTCACTTGTGAAGGAAAATGGGTCAGACAATGCACCATTCACTTGCCATGACCAATCATATCAATGAATAGTAGCCTCAGGATACCAATGACTTTCTCATCACCACTAAAAGTCATTTAGTGGCTGTTGCACCTCAATGCTATAAATGATCTTAAATTGTTTTTATAAGATTTCTGAATTTAGTGCACAGATTGTCATGTATTTCTTCTACCTCCTGATGCAAAGATCACATTTGTAGTTTGCTTGCCTTATGGTTCAGACACAGTACAATACCAAAGCTAACCACTTAGTAATGTTATTCTATTTCCCCTAAAGAAAAATTACTGGAATATTGTTATAACAAGGCACATTTCAATTTTTATTCTTTATAATTTTCATTTGAGTTTTTTTGATTCTTCAACTTTTTTTTCCATCTCCTTGGATGTTGACAATTTAGAACCAGTCTGACATTAAAGTAGCTGCTTCGGATTTAATGAAAGCAACTTGTTAGTAGCAAAACATGAGATTTACTGACTGCTCATAACATATGTGTGAGGCTATCTCTTAGCAAGTTAATCTTCCTGAGTTTCAGCTTTCCTCATACACAGTTCCATTTTGAGAAGCAATAAAATAATACTTGGACAGAAGTTTGTCAACAGTTTTATCCTCATGGAAAGTAGGGGGAAAGTCAGATATTACATTGCTCTAATTTAGAAGGCTTTAAGTTTCTATGATGCGAACTATGTTTTTGCTTTGTTTCATTTTGTTTTTAAAATAGAGTTTAGAAGTTGTTAGAATATGTGTGAGAATTCTCTTATTGATAGTAAAAATATTTACAGTTCTCAAAAATAACCTACAAATGAATGGATACCTATACAATGCTACGTAAAAATATATATATAGGAAACAGAACACCATAAGGACTGCAGGAAAAGATAAAATTGTATCCTTTAAGATATATATGCAAATGTCATACTTTTCGTTGTAAGTCAGACTTATAAGATCTCAATTATTTTGTAACTTATGGTAAATGATCAAGAACTCAATCATAGTAATTAGCTGATTGAAGGAAAAAATACACATGTTGCACCTCTGTATGATTTCCCTTAAATATCAGCATTATTCAGTTATAACCATGAGTCTCAAAATGTGCTGCCTGGGCCAGCAGCATCAGATCCACCCAAGATGCTTGCTTGAAATGTAGATTTCTAAAAGAATCTAAATTTTGGTTGGGGGGCCCTGATATACATTTTAACAATATACCCAGATAATTTCTAGGAACTCAAAATTTAAAAACACTGCATTATTTATAATTATTTATAATGAATGCAATTAAATGACAAAGTCAAAGGCAGTTGAGAGGCTACATGGAACTTCTCTAGATCCCTCTTAAAAATCATACTAAAAAAGTAAAGTATTTTAGATGTAGAGTATAGTCAGCCTGTATAATTTCCCTTTAGGATAACATATCTTGTCTTCAAATTTTCTTGTCAGCGTTTTAATAGTTAAATAGCAAAATAGTCTAAGGATTACATAGCCAACATAAATTTATCTGTAAAAATAGCTTAATCAGTGTAACACTGCTCTGGGGAAAAAAAGATTATTTTTCACTGCCTTGCAAACATATTCAAATATATTTTACTCGTTTGCATTAAAATTCATTGATGACAACTTGTATAAATATCTCCAAGGCAAACTAGAAAAACTGAAGAATGAGACTCTCCCTTGGGTAAGTGATAATTATGATACTCAATTGTACCAAAGTCTAAACAACACAAAAAAAATTAAAATTTTATGGTTAAGAAAAATAAATGAATAATTGTAAATCTTCCCTTTTCCCCACTTTTCCATATTTCTGTCACAATCTTTACCACAAGAAGGAAACACATATCAAGTATTACATTTCATTTCCAGAGACAACATTCCTTGAATAAAAAGAACAAGTTAATAGTTTTGCTCAAAATTAAACCTAATATGTGGGTAAGCTGATTGTATTCCAGTAGAAGTCATTCTTGCATATATTGTTCAATCAGCTCATCACAAATCTTTATCACAAGAATGACTATGACTTTAAAAGGCAATAAATCCAGTGTGTGATTGTAATTTGACCTTTACATTTTTTTAATTGTTTGAAGAGCTTCCTGCTCCTTCCGTTGTAGTTAAAACCTCCCAAGGAAATGAGGGTGAAGAGTAGAGAGTGGAGTCAAATTGTTTCTTTTTTATCAATTCATAGATTCATGGAGCCAAAATACTCTAGCAACCATAAACCTAAAAAGAAATATACATATTCAGATAGAATGGCAGCAATTCATAAATTAAATTAAATTCAGAAAGGTCTTGTTTTAGAATCTGTTCTCTTTTATCACAGCGTGAATGGTCTCAGTAATGTCAACTCTGCATATGATACAAGATCAGTTTACTTCCATAAAAAGAAAATAGTAACCTAAAACATGTTCCTACCCTCATGCAATTATAGAAAACCAGTCTCTTAAGAAGCTAGAGGCGCAGCAACCCTGATTCCCCAGATGTAACATCCCTCCTTGTTGAAAACCAGACATATTCACCACACCCATGTATCAGTGACTTTAAGCCCTTTTCCAGCTTATTCACAAATAAAATCATTAATTTCATCTAGAGGTATAAACAACAACATATCAAAAGAAATTATCATTAAATGTAAAGGTTTAATGAAGGTGTCAAAGATAATTTACAGTAGGGCCTGTATCAAGCTATGGAGATCCTAGCACAACCTGACATTGACTAAAGCTTATTGAACTAATTTTGCTTTAATTTAAGTAGCCAATGACAACTAAAACTCATGATTACACATAAAAAATTCAATATTAAAAAAATAAGCCAGAAATCTTTATATGTTTAGTTAGGAAACATATCTACTAAACAGCAAGAAAACTGAGGTAATGTGAGACAGCTTCATTAGAAGGTTCCGCTTACAGAGTTCAGTTTAATACATTTTGAATTTATAACAATGCATAGGCTCAGTGTAATGCTTTACCAGGTCTTCCTTTTTAAAATTTCACTGATTTTCCACTTAACTAAAATGCAAATTCTTGCCTCTCCTTTGGGTTAAGATTCATAATATCAGTGCTGCACATTTAGATACTGGGTCACTGTTTGGGTAACTATAACATTTTGTTTGTTAAGAGTGAAGTTAAACAATGATTTACCTTTTAAAGTTGTATTTCAATTTTCCAATTACAAAAAATTTAAATATAATCAAAGTACATATTAAAAATAAAAAGTTATCTGCTCCTCCTATACTAACATCAAATATTTCATCAGCTAATATTTTATAAATGGATCTCCATAAAACATTGCTTTACCAAGATAATAAATTATTTGAATGAGTTATTCTCAAGTTGAACAAAGTAATAGCCTGATTTGTAAAAGGTGATAGAGTAATATAGCAAAATCATTCTACTCTTATATGCTTATAAGAAAATATATCTATTTTCATATTATCCTAGCTTAAAAGCTGAACCTAAAAAGCAAAATGTTCTTTCACCCTCCCAAAATTTTATTCAGTAATATTTTGCCTTCTTATTTAAATCAATTGATAAATATAACCCCTCTTTCACACAGGGAAATGTCTTACTTGTAAAGTCCTTGTTTCTATTTAAAAAGAATTTTGACCTTTCTCAAACAGTAAGGTGTCCATAGGGCAATTCAAGAAGACATTGAGAAGTTTCCAGGAATTTTTTTAATTGAATCAGAACTGATAAGAATTAATTAGCTACATCTGTCCTCATGACAGCCCTGATTTGAGAACAATAATCGAATGAAAGCTCTGTCAACAGAAATTGGCAATGATAAAGACTTACTGCCTCTCCACTGAAAAGGCATTACAGAAAATGATGTGACAATGAAATAGAGGATACAATGACCCACTGTGCTTGGAAAAAGATCAGAGAGGTCTAGGAACATCTAGATCTTTTTCAAGTAATAAAGGGTAAAGCAGAAATTAACACCACCTAAGGTCCCTTTCATATAAAAAAAAAAAACAGATTAAAGGCATTGTTCTTCACAGAGAAAAGACCATACATTGTCAGCACATTCAAGTACCGAATGATGAAGATCTGTGTTTACTCATTTTTGTTTCACAGATAAAAGAACCATAAGGATGATGAAGGATGGAGAATGGTTTATAGCTCATCAGTATACAGAAAATTACATAAACATACTGAGTGCTCTCATTTGCAATTTATAATCTTAATCCTCACGCGGTCCCTCAGTGCTGGCAAGCAGCTCTGCTATATTCTCTTAGTCAAATCAAGATTTCCAGGTTTAGTTTCACAGGGCCCACACTTAGAAGGGCCCTATGCTTGGTTTAAGGCTCCACTGTCACTAACTTGAAATTCTCAAAATTTTTAACAAGAGACTCAAATTTAACTTTTTTCTCTGGGCTCTGCAAATTATGTTTCCTATCATTCATGTTCCTAGTCACGTCACTCGTTTACTCTTCCAGTCTCCCAAACGACTATGTCACATCTTCTTTTCTTTCATTCCTTCAGTTTCCCCTCTTTCCTTCTTCTTTTCAGGTTGATGATTTGGGTATACATATTATTTTACTACAGAAAAAAATAAAAACAATCAGAAGAAAATTTTACCTCCTCCCTCAACTAAATTCAACAAATTACCTACAACTATGCCCATATAAACTGTGCTCGTCCTATTAAATTGGGTGAATTGTTCTTCCTTTTATCTAAAGCCACCTAATCCATCCCAAGTCTGCTCAATACCATGATAGGGCAATAAATCTGTTAGAATACAGTATTGGGAAACACATTTTGCTCTTAAACCTGAGCTGCAGTTTTCATTTTCACCTTTATTAGTAGTAGAAGTAATATTTTTAGATCTCTATCTGTTCACTCTTTGTTTTATTTTTTAGGAAAAAAAATTATGGTATTAAACAATCAATAAATATTTGTCAAGTGAATGAATCAATAAGGTTGTTCATGTTCTTAAATACTTGTTTACTTAGTCTACTAGATAAACTTAAATTTTCAAATTTTCCTAATCTTGACTCCCCTACCATAATTATAATTTATTCTTGTTCCATTAGGGAGTAATGCAGACAGATACAGATTTCAGATTTTACCAACCATAGGAATCTATTTCAGGTAAGATGCTGGTGGCCAAAGACTCAGCTTACTTGCAAACACAATTTAGAATGGCTTTGCTAAAATGGTAAAGCTGTTAATGACTCTATAGAAGTCAAGTTTCACTCTCTATTTATCACAGGCCATCTACATCTGTATCACAGTCCTTAATTTTCTTCATATGCCACGATAGACAAATCTCACAATTTGCGCTTATATTATGCCACTTTCAATTCTATTGCAAATAACTCAGCTCAATCTTTTTTATCTTTAGAAAAAAGAGCCAGTTCAATCTCCCCTCAACTATCAGAGATTAAATTTACACATGAAAACTAAGGATACTGAACTAGATGAGTGTTTTCCAATTGTGTCCAGAACATCTTGTTTTTCTTGAAAATATTTTAGAACAGCTTTGAGGGAAATAGAAAAAGTAGAAAGGAATCCCAGTGGATTCCCCTTTTTTCCTACCAGAGTAATTTGGCATTTATAGTCCTTATTCATTGAGGTTTTTTGTAACATTTTGTTTAAAATACTCTTTTGCTATAAATCTTCTGAGTTCCCTTATAGTTCTAAATACCTAAATAAAAATTTTTGTTGAGTATAAGAAAAATCATATGGTTAATTTGTTATTTAAAGTATCCACATCAAAGAGAGAAACAGTATGTTTACTCAGAAGAAAGACTGAGTAACAGAATGACATAAGTAATTAGGAATTACAGGAGAAAGGAGGTGGGCAAGAAACAGCAGAGGAATAAAAAAAAATTGCAAAAAGTACCTACTCACTGACATTATTCTAGTACCTTTAGGCACTTAAGAAATAAGCTTACTCAGATTTACTAAGTTGTAAAACTCATGAAATTTGTAGATTAAGACAAAAAAGCTTATAATCAAGTATCTCATAATGTTTACTGCATAAATATTCCCATCACTCTTAGGTACTTAAGAAATAATCTAAAATCATGAGGAATCATTTAATTTATAGAAACATAATTTTTTAAAAGGAGTGAGATATCTCCACACAAAACTTTGACATGAATGTTTATAGCTGCTTTATTGATAATTTCTAAAACTTTGAAGCAGCTAAGATGTCCTGCAATAGGTGAATTGGTTAAAAAACAAAAAAACCCTATGGTACACCTATTAAATGGAATATTATACAGTGATAAAAAGAAATGAGCTATCCAGCCACAGAAAGACATGAAAGAACCTTAAATGTATATTGATAAATTACAGAAGCCAATCCAAAGAGGCTACATACTGTATGATTCTGTCTATGTGACATCATGGAAGAGGCAACACTACAGAGACAATAAAAATTAGTGTTTGCTAGGGGTTCAGAGAAGGAAAGGAGGAGCACAAGAGGATTTTTAAGGCATTAGAATTATTCCGTAGTGGTAGATACATGTCTTTATACATTTGTCAAAACCCATAGAATGCAAAACACCAAGAAAGAACCTCAGTGTAAACTATGGACTTTAGTTAATAATAATGTATCACTATTGTCCCATCAAATGTAACAATTGTATCACACTAATGCAAAATGTTACAAATAGAGGAAAATGGTAAGAGGAGAATGAGGGCATATATGGGATCTCTGTACTTTCAGCTCAATTGTTCCGTAAATCTAAACTGTTCAAAATAAATATATTTTGTAAAAGACTCCTTTAAAAAAAAGGAATGAAAACAGGAACCAAAATTATACTAATTAAGTGATCCTACATTATGAAAAAGTACTAGAAGATATATGCATGATTTTTACCACCAAGGACTTTTTGAAGACAGGTAGGTTAGCATTTTGATTGAAGCTTTGGTTTTTATCAGCTTTTTGACCTTGGGAAATTTTTAACCTCTAAAACCTAAGTTTCATCATTTACAAAATAGAGATGTTAGGTAGATAGCAAGGGATGCTGGGTCTCCTAGGGACAAAAGTGGGTGCTGTTGCCTTGGTGCAATTGCCCCACCTGGGAAGAAAGACAAGTGTGGGCCCCAGGACCCCAACTTGGTCTTACTACCACCTAATCCTCTCCTGAGTGACTGCCATAAATGGAGGAGGAGGGAATATCCTATGAATCAGCCGATCATAACTTAGTGCACCAGCTGCAAAAGAATGCAGAGGACTCTCTAGCCCACAGGCCAAGCAGCGTCGGTACCATACAGTCCCGAAGTTGACTCTAGAAATTGCTGAGAAATGCAACTCCTAACTGTCCAATCAAAGGGGTTCCATGGTGATGTCTGAGCCACTAGGGAGGTCACAATCCGGGCACTATAAAATATGACGCAGACGATAACCAGGCCCTTTTTGCCCTTCCTTTGCTCTCCCTTTGCTGTGACAATGGGTCTGGCCTGAAAGTGGGTCTGGCCATCATCTGTGACATATGTATCACACTCTGTAAACCTATATCTTGCTCTTGCTCTATAATCCTATCTTTCTCTCCTTAATAAACCTCATTTCATGCTTCCCTTAATTTGCTGTGTCTGGTCATTTTTTGACCATAGGGGCATCAAGAACCAATATGTCAGACTGAAACCTGACATAGACAGTACAAATACTGTCTCTATTATGTAAATGTTTGTATTTCTTAACATGAAGTATTCAAAAATCCAATGTTTTTTTACTTGGTCTTAGGAAAACATTAATAAGGACAATATCAAGTTATGAGCTGGTTCAGTTTGAACCATTGGTATAAATTTACTACCTTCTACCTATGAGAGCTCTGTAATAAAGCTTATTATGTAAATTATTATGAATATGTATAATTAAGAGGTCTTGCTCATTTTCAAGTCTTAAAGAGGTGGTAAATTGATAGCAAAAAGTCTCCAATCTGAATCTCTTCCTAAGTAGATTCTGTTCTCAACTAGATAAGAGTAACTTAAGGACATGATTATCTTCTTGAATATTTTATGTTAAAACACATTATCAACATTTTATAGAAGTTTGCTTCTGTTTTTCCTAACAAGAAGCATGAGCAGCCATTTAAGTACTCACATGTCTTATTGGGCACTTATATTACTGTGCAATCTGTTGCTATTTGTAAAATATTTATTTCACATTACTCCAGTTGGTTGATTCAGGTTTTACTTCCATGGAGAACTGCAGAAAAGCTTTTCAAACATTCTAAATCTACCTCAAATCCCTTTTCTCTGTGGAATTCTTAAATTGTGTCAGTCTGGTAAGAGGAATTATTTCTCAGCAATCATACTGGAAGAATTCTAAAGATACACAAAATCACAAGCAAAGTGCAATCCAAAAAAGGAACATCACACCCCTGCCACAGGAGACCTCCTGATACACAGAGTGGGGCTTTGCCCTCAGAGAACTTGGAAAGGCTCTGTTCTCACTGTCCTGCTGAGTCATTGTTTGACCTTGCTCAAGGACTCTTGCACTGCCTGTAGCAAATGAGCAAGAAGTGTCAATATCTTCTATATTCCTTAATGACTTTATGAATTAATAATCCCATCTCAAGGCACATCTTAAAAGGAGCACTGCTACAAAATGTAAAGTATCACTATTATTTACATAATATGTGAAAGGAAAACTGAAATGTATTAATTTGAAAAAATATGAATAGTATATAGGGGGCTGGCATAAATGCAAGTTGCCATTTGCTCTCAGATAAATTTACTTTCTATTTCTAAGATTCAAATGAGATAAAGACATTGGTATTATACACACGAACCCTCAACTGTACAATGCATTCAAGGGTTGTGGAGTTGAATTTAGTTCACATTCAAATAAAGTTCAGTTTCACACGCTTTTGTTTTGTCTATGAAAGGCCCAGCTGCTTGCCCATCTGTCTGTCACTCATTCTTGACCATAGCTCTATTAGCGGGATTCTGTACTCCAGCTATTTCTTCTGGTGCTAAAAATGGTAGACATATTTTCTTTGTTTGAAGGTCATCCAGAAAAGTTTCTAACTCTATGAACATGAAGATTACAAAGGAGACATCATTTAGAGATAATTATACAAATATATGGTGTTTATAAGAATCCTAATTTAGTTCTTATGGCGTCATTACATAGCTGTTGAATGAGCAATCATCTTATGGTAGAGAACTCAGTTTTTGCTTAAATATAAGATTTCTCTTATTTCCATTTCAACTTCAAGTATCTGTCGAATCACTACAGATTAATAAATGAACAAAATATATTCCAAAAAAGAATGCCACATTTCTATGACAGAACTTTTGCCAGAATGAACAGAATATTCCACAGAATGAGCTGTGGAATAGTAAAGCAATAGACTAGAGTCAGAAGAGCTTTCCTGGACACAAAATGATGGTGTGACTTGGAAAAATATCTAGATCTCTGTTTTACACATAAAAATTGAGGAGACTAGACTAGACTAACATCTTTGATCAAAGATTTTAAAATTGTATTCCAGAATGTCTGGGTTATATAAAGGGATTTTAGGGAAGGCTAAGGAGGGAGATTAAAAGCTGCAATGCATAGAGATTTTACTCCTCTTTCTGCCAGAATAGCTCTACACATATCTTCCTTATTCTTAGGGTTCATCTTGCCATTTGGTTTAATAAAAATGTTTCCTCTTCTAAAAATATTTTAAGTAACGAGGTGATTTTTATAGTTCTGTGTATATTTAAGTGCCAAAATGCAAAAAAATGATGAATTTCAGATAAATCATGGACAGTCTGTTCCACAAAATGATCAATATCAGATGCTTGCTCCTACTTTGGTTTGTCTTGGAATTATGATATTACATGTTTACTATACAAATTTTCTTATTTAAATAACAAAAGTTATTTATGTATTTATTTCCTCAAATATATTACTAAATAGCCATATAATTTTGTATGCTATATATAAAACAGATTTTTACATGAAAAATAATATTTATAAAAGCATATATAGACACAAATATTTTTGAATGTCATGAAGTACTCTATTTTGCTTTTTATAGTGAATCATAGAGCTACTACCATTTCAGTGTACTCCCTTCTTGATTGAATAGTGAGAATATACATCTAGAAAGTCAGTGTAGCATACCGACAATGATTATAACAAATCCAAAATTATAGCACAAAACCATGTATTTTTTAATACATTTTTGTCTTAGTAAAAAACTTGAAAAAATATGACATAAAATAAACATTTCTTATTTTTCTTAGATCATAAACTATAAGCTCTGTACACATGGTTTCTGAGAAAGCTGACATAGAAGTGATATACAACACACCAAAAAATGGGGGAATTACTGAGAACCCAGATATAAAAGCATCCTCATATAGCCATCTAATCTTTGACAAAGCAGACAAAAACATACACAGAGGAAAATAAATGGTGCTGGGAAAATTGGATAGCCACATGTAGGAGACTGAAACAGGATCCGTACCTTTCACCTCTTAACAAAAATCAACTTGTGATGGATAACAGACTTAAACCTAAGGCATGAAACTGTAAGAATTCTAGAAGAAAATGTTGGCATAACTCTTACAGACATTGGCCTAGGCAAAGAATTTATGAGGAAGACCCCAAAGGCAATCACAGCAACAACAAAAATATATAAAAGGGACCTGATCAAATCAAAAAGCTTCTGCAGAGCCAAGGAAACTGTCACAAGAGCACACAGACAACCTACAGAATGGGAGAAAATATTTGCATGCTACACATCTGATAAAGTGCTGATAAGTAGCATCTATATAGAACTCAGGAATATCAGCAAAAAGAAAAAAAAACAACCATATCAAAAAGTGGACAAAGGGTATGAACAGAAACTTCAAAAGATAGACTAATGGCCAATGAACATATGAAAAAATGCTCAACATCTCTTATCCTCAGGGAAATGCAAATCAAAGCCACAATGAGTTATCACTTAACTCCAGTGAGAATGGCTTTTATCAAAAAGTCACAAAACAACAAATGTTGACTTGGATGCAGAGAGATGGGACCACTTATACATTGCTGGTGGGACTGCAAACTACTACAACTTCCGTGGAAGTCAGTATGGAGATACCTCAAAGAATTACAAGTAGAACTACCATTTGATTCAGCAATCTCAATACTAGGCATCTACCCAAAGGGAAAAAAAAAATTCTATAAAAAAGACATCTGCACTCAAATGTTTATAGCAGCACAATTCACAATTGCAAAGGTGTGGAGACAGCCCAAGTGCCCACCAATACATGAGTGGATTAATAAAATGTGACATATGTGTACCATGGAGTTCTACTCAGCCATGAAAAACAACGGTGATATAGCACCTCTTGTATTATCCTGGCTAGAGCTGGAACCCACTCTAATAAGTGAAGTATCCCAAGAATGGAAAGCATGCACCACATCTGCTCATCATCAAATTCATATTAACTGATCAACACGTGTGCATGTAGTAGTAACATTCATCGGATGTCAGGCAGATAGGAGGGGGAGGAGGGGGTGGGTATATTCACACCTAATGGGTGTGGTGTGCACCATCTAGGTGATGGACACACTTGAAGCTCTAACTGGGGTGGGACAAAGGCAATATATGTAACCTAAACATTTCTACCTTCATAATATGCTGAAATAAAAAATAGGAAAAAAAAGAAGCAAAAAAGATGTTTAAATAAGCAGACTTTCAAAGCATCTTATACAAACACCAACTCAATTTGGATTACAGACCTAAATGTAAGAGCTAAGACTATACAAATTCCAGAAGAAAATATGGAAAAAACAGCTTTGTGCAATTGTGTGAGGCAATTCTTTCTTAGATAGAACACAAAACTCAATAGTCATGAAAGCAAAAACCTAGACATTATCTAAAATAAAATCTTGTTTTCTGTTTTTTCTTTTAATTTCAGCATATTATGGCGGTATAAAAGTTTAGGTTATGTATATTGCCCTTACCCTCCCCCTCCCCCCGCCGAGTCAGAGCTTCAAGCGTGAGACTTCAAGCATGTCCATCCCCTAGACGGTGTGCATTTCACTCATTATGTATGTATACACCCATCCCCTCCCCTCCCCCCACATCTGCCCGACACCCGATTAATGTTATTTCTAACAAAATGGCAAGATAGGCAACAAACTCTAAGAACATATGGGCAAAACACATATCTGATAAAGGAGTTATATCCACAGTATGTAAAAAACTCATAACTCAATAAAAGAATGAATGACCCAATTAAAAATTGGACAAAAGATTTGAACAGATACTTCACCAAAGAAAAAATGCAGATACATATAGAAATAGGCACAAAAGATGTTCAATACCACTAATCATTGAGGAAAAGCAAATTAAACCACAATTAGATACTATTATACTATAAAACTACTAGAATGGTTGGAAATGACAAAATGTCTAGAGTGGCTAAACAGAGCCTACATTAAAAATGCAAGAGAAAAAAGATGGATAATTTTTCAGTTTTTCCTTGAGCATGCATAGTTGCACGCACACACACACACAGACACACATACACACGTACAAACACAGTGACACCATAAATTTTTGTGGGGGTCATACGGGCAATTTTATATTGTTCGTGAAAACCCATTTTACCAAATGATTTAGACAAAAAGGGAATGTTTATTCCAGAAGATATGAATGAAGGTAACTCTGAAACTGCAGGTTAATCATACCAGTGTGTAATCAGAAAAAAAAAAAATCAGTGGTTAAGTGATAATTCTTAAAGCTTAGATAAAATTGTATTCAACTCTAATTTGCATTGTGTATTTTTTCCCTGAAACTTTAGAAGAAAAGTCACCATCCTGCTCATATTTATGGGTTTTCTAATCTTAGGTCTGGTTGCAATTGATAATTATGTAGAAATAATACTAAATGGAGGTGAGGAGACCTACATCCTTATCACTTCTGTGAATTTGACCAAATCAGTTAAACACAATGGCACTTAATTTCTTTTTAAAAGGCTCTTTAAATGTTAAAATATCTCATTCTTTTGGGTGACAAATTAAAAGGAAGAAAATGTCATTTTCCAAGCCACTTATGATATGACATTGAATTTAAATTATATTATTAATAAATCTTAAAATTTTTAAAATCTTTAACTTTTCAAAAGGAAGCACATACATCATTTTTAGTTCACAAAGTTACTATTTTATATATTTTAAATGATCTTTAATTTCATGTTTACCAATATACCTTAATAGTGAAAACTAATATATATTTACAATATATATTATAAATATATATGTATACAATATATAATATAAAAATGTATATTCATTTATCAGTATAATTTAGTGAGAACTGACTAATAATCTAAGGAAGAGTAAACTTACCCTGTATATTGTTAACAGTTTGATTTATGCCATTTTTTTTACTTTTCTGGACAACTGTAGTCGTATTTCTGCCTTAGAAGAATATTTAGCCAGATTCACCTATGTACATACCAAACAATTTTCTATTGTATATTAGACAAGGAAATCAGCCTCCAAAGTGAAGCTGGTTGAGAAATATATTCATTTCAATTATGACTAAATCAGATTCAATCATGAATCTGGTATATTAGCATATCATAACATTGAATTATGTATATTAATTTGTTTTTAGTAAAAGAAATTTCATTTAAAAGGTGGAATATGTCTACCTGCTACAGAAGTGTTGATAATTTTAAGTTAATAAGTTTCAACTGTGGCTTGAAATGATAATTTCAGACTCACTGAACATTTTGGACATGAGACTTTATCACATACCCTTAGGCCTCTTGTGTTGGGATTTCAAACCTTACACATACTATATAAAATTGATAAGGCTAGCCATCTAATTAAGATGTATAACCCATGATCTATATATCTACTGAAAAAAACAATCCAGCACAGTATAAGAAGGCAATTTACTTGCAAGATGTGACCATAAAAATTAATTTTTTTCACATTTATAAGAATGGTTAAATTTCAGGTCACACATTACAGAGACATGCTAATTCATTCTGGGACAATTTCATGTGTTGAAAGTATTCTGGGAATACTGAAACCTCATCTTGTTTCAGAATTGGCTGTTTGGTCTGTTACACATATTGAAGGTATAGTTCTGAATTTAACATGACATCAACAAAAAAAAATTTAGTTGGTTCATTTTAACAGCATTAAAAAACCATGATTTCCACAAAAAGAACACCTCTAAAAAGGAGAAAACTTGGCTATTCCCTAAAATCACTTTTTCTAAGAGCTAACTAGTGAAAACATGCTTCTTCCCTAGGAAATTAAAAGGACCAAGAATGAGAGTTCTCACCAGGCATAGCAACTCATACCTATACTATAATCCCAAGGATTTGGGAGGCAAAGGTAGGAGGATTGCTTGAGGCCAGGAGCTCAAAACTAGCCTGGGCAACATAGCAAGAGCCCATCTCTAGAAAATAAGAATAAAAAAAAATTAAGAAAACAATGAGAGTTTCATGTTGTCACTTCAATACGTATTTTTCTAAAGCTTTAGGTATAGCACTAGTAATACTATGGAGTTCTTCCTCATTCCCAGCCTTAGGGGGAAACGATGACAGCTAGAACAGAAAAGGTAAATAAAAATTGCATATATACATTCCTCTATGAACAAATTTAACAAGCCTTGAAATTGCTGGAAAATGAGATTTTATTTAAGAGAAAGGGACTGTATTTAGATCACCAAATCATCAAGTTCAAACTGCTTATCCTAGCAATGCAAACTGACAGCACATGCACACACATAATCAAATGAGAAATAATAATAGTACGTCTCGACGGACTGCCCAGCATAAGAAAGTCAACGGCCCAAGGGATATGTCAAGAATAATTTCTTCTCATGCATGGCTCTGATGCTGTGCTTTGTCACAGGATGATTTTATCAATGGAGAGTATGAGAAGCTCTTAGGCAACAAAACTGGATCTTTATTTTCAGCCAGCTCTTTCACTAGGGAAGAAGAATCAGGTTATCACCCCAAAACAAGCTAATAGTGGAAGCCTTTTTTAAACAGCCATATTTCTGTGTGTGCACAGGAATTGGGAGAGAAGGAAAATGAGCCATTTTGCAGAAGCATGTAAGGAGAAAAAGAGAGAATTATTTAGTGGAACAGATTTGACTCTTTTTTCTTTTCCAAAGGAAAATTCCATCACTTGGTGTAGCTTTTCAAATATAGTCATTAAATGCAAATTAGATGACCAAGGTGACATCTGCACTGGTTACATACCTCTAATTTTAGAGAGGCCCAGCAGAATTATAACCTGGGAAGAAAACATGCCAGTGGCCAAAATGGACATTTCTTCAAGGTCTGTTCTAAAAAATGGCCAAGACAAGTAAGATTTCTAATTATGTATGTATATATACACACATATTTCTAGTTAATAAATGCATATATTTCAATTGTATATATTTTTTATGTTTAAGATCAAAAAGTTGTACCTTAATGGAACTAATTAGAGGAAGTACAGAAAAAAATATGTTTTCACTAACATAGTGAACTTTCAGAGAATTTTAGAAACAGCCACTGCCCATGGAAACATCCCCTTTCCAACATGTTTGTTTATAATAGATCTTTTAACAGAAAATAATGCCTTCTATTTGACAATTAGATAATTTGTTTTATATATCAATACATGGCAAGGGATGTTTTGTTTGAGCCTCTCATATGATATAAAAAATTATAACTAATACTTCCCTCAAAGCAGGTCTTCACAGTAGAAGGAAGTACATTGAGTGCCTCAAATGGGTGCAAGCATGATGAACAGAGGGTGCCAAGGGCAGATACTGGGAACGATGAAGACAATTTTCAGTTTTCCCTAAGAGGGTGCTAAACTGCTTGCAAAATAATCTCCAATAACAGATCATAGCTCTCCAAATGAAGATACTTCACTAAGAAAAATTGCCTCCAGTTCACCCAGGTTGTTACAAAAGATGCTAGATCTCCATTTTTTTTTTATGGCTGAGTAGTGCTCCATGGTATACATATACCACATTTTATTAATCCACTCATGTATTGATGGGCACTTGGGTCGATTTCACATCTTTGTGATTGTGAATTGTACTACTGTAAACATTTGAGTGCAAGTGTCTTTTTTATAAAATATGTTTTTTCCTTTGGTTAAATACCTAGTAGTGGAATTGTTGGATCAAATGGTAGGCCTACTTTTAGTTCTTTGAGGTATCTCCATACTACTTTCCGTAGAGGTTATACTAGTTTGCAGTCCCACCAGCAGTGCATAAGAGTTCCTTTCTCTCTGCATCCTCACCAGCATCTGTTGTTTTACGACTTTTTGATAAAAACCATTCTTACTGGAGTTAGGTGATGATATTGCATTGTGGTTTTGATTTACATTTCCTTGATGATTAGAGATGTTGAGCATTTTTGTGTATATGTTTTTGCCATAGGATAGTTTTAAAACATTTCTAGTTCACACATGAATTTCATCATAATAATAAACTTTTACTTAGGATTTATATGTGCCAGGCCCTGTTCTAAACACTTTCCAAATACCAATATATTTACCTTTACAACATCTTTGTACAGTAGCTACACATAAGGAAACTGACACACACAGAAGTTAAGTAACATGCCCAAAGTCACACAGTTAAGTAAATGATAGAGTCAGGACTGAAACTCAGGCAATATGGCTCCAGACTCAGGAATATTATCACTGGGAAGCACTTCCCTGTAAGTAATAAAAATATTTTCTCAATATTAATAGAATTATAACAGTCCATTTATTCAACAAGTATTTTTTGAGCAGCTAGTATAGATCAGGCCCTGACTTAAGTGTTGTATTTTTTTTTTTTGGAGACAGGGTCTCACTTTGTCACCCAGGCTAGAGTGCATTAGCCTCATGATAGCTTACTGCAACCTCCAACTCCTGGGTTAAAGTGATGTTCCTGCCTCAGCCTCCCTAGTAGCTCGTACTACAGGCACACGCCACCACGTCATGCTAATTTTTCTATCTTTTGTAGAGTTGGGGTCTCACTCTTGCTCAGGCTTTTCATGGACTCCTGACCTCAAGCGGTCCTCCCACTTTGGCCTGTCAGAGTGCTAGGATTACAGGCATTTAGTGAATCACCACACTTGGCCTGATTTAGTTATTTGAAAATGGGACAAGAATCAAAACATATAAAAGTCCCTGCCCTCAGGGAAGTTGTATTCTAGTGGGGAAGTCAGAAAAAAGACATATCAACAAGTAAAATATATAGCATGTCAGTCTTTTGGAGATAAATAAAGTAAATAAGTAAAATAAAAATGGCTATGTGTTTAGACAGTGAATGTTTACTATTTTAAATCTTTCTGCAGAGATGACATTTAGGGAAGACTAAAGGAGGTGAGTGTGTTAAACATGTATACATCTAGGAGAAGAGCATTCTAGCAAAGGGACAGCAAGTGTAAAGGCTCTGAGGCCAAAGTATGTTTAATATCTATGAGTGACATCAAGAAGACAGCAGGAGCAGACTGAACAAAGGGCCAGGCTGATACAAGTGAAGTCAGGGATAAGCAGGGGCTTAGGTACTGTAGAGCCATGAAAGGACTTTGTCTGTTACTTTGAGAGCAATGGGAAATCATTGTATTTGGAGCTGAAGAATGTTTTTGCTTAAGAATAGACTAAGAGGACAAAGATGAAGGCACAAGGCTCATTAGAAGGCTACACGTGTACAAATACAGGTGAGACGATATGGGCTTGGACTTGGGGAGTGGTGGTAGAGAAGGAGAGCAGACATATAATTCTAGGTATATGTCGAAGTTGTAAAAATAGAATTTTTAAAGGAATTGGATATAAGGAGTAAAAAAAGGGGAAAGGTTAAACTTGACTTGAAAGTTTTTGGCTCACACAAGTCAAAGTAAAAGTTGCTGTACCATGAGATGGGGAAGACTTTTGGAGGAGCTGGTTTAGACATTATCAGGATTTCATTTGGGTACGAGTTAAGTCTGCAGTAGTGGCTATAAGGTAACTAGGAAGAAATGTCAATTAAAGTTAAATATAAGCATCCAGAGTTTGGGGAAGAGGACTCACATGCATCAGCATAGAGGTGGAAAAAAATCAAATACCTTATAAGTAAAATAATATTTTTCATCTTCTATGTGTTGTCTGAAATGTTTAGACTATTTTATTAACCTCTGTCAGAAAAGGAAAGATTTATCTAAGATTAATCTCTGATTAACGACATGACCAAACCTTTGTTAAATTTAGTTTCAGTCGAAGAGCAGACAAAAATGAAATGCATCTGTTTATTTGAATGTATTTCTTGCAAATACTTTCAAGTAACACAGCTATAATTTTTATATTTAAAAGTCAAAAGAGTAGAAAGAATATGATGATGGCAACCAAAAGGATTTTAAATTTTTGAGTAAACTATAAGAGCAGACAGAAAAAAATACCTCCTAAGTCATTAATTTTACATTTTCTAAAATATTCAGGAAGAACTGCAAAAGAATTCCTTTTATCTGATGCATATTAAAATATAGAGCTCTCCAGGCACTCTTATTTTCTACAAGTAACAAGTAGAATCCTGCATATAAGCCTAATTTACTTTTAAATTCTATATTCACAGTACAAAAGATTTTAGAAAAAAACAAGGAAAAAGAAAGAAAACAATTACAGAGTTTAAAATTAAGAGTCACTAGAATCATCCTGAGGCCTATGACCCTTGGGAGGTGACACATTATTACTTTAATGAATAGTAAGAAAGAATGCTTGTTGAATGCATCAAAATAAATACCAAGAAGATATTGAGTACAACATGTTGGGCTATTTTCCACCTACCTCTTTATAAAATGAGCTCTCCAAAGCTAATAGAATATATCCAAGAAAGATTGATTGACAGTGTGGATTTTTTTTACTCAAAATGACTAGTGTTTAAATAACAGGTATGTACTATACTAATGTGACCTTCAGGACATGCTACTCAACCTCTCTGATCTTTAATTTCAACATCCATAGAATAGGGAAAAAATATTCCTAATTTAATGAGTTATTATAGGATAACTTATGATAACATACATAAAGCATGTAGGCAAGGAGTCTGGAATAATATAAAATGAGATAACTGTTGTCATGATTAGTTCCTTACCAAGAGAAGGAAACCCTGCCATTTTCCTCCTTTTAACCCTCCACAGCATCTAGAACAATTTCTCTAATACTATTATTTAACCATTCACCTTAGGAGCAATTATTTTAAAAATAAGTTCAGAATTGGGACTACTGTTTACCATGACTAAACCTTTAACTGTCCTTATCCCTTCCAGAATAGCTGTTAAATTCCACAAACCCAGCAATTACTAATTGCTCCCCCCAAGCCCTCACAGCGTCTTGTAAATAAATAGACTGTTTTTTTTTTCCCACTTAAATCTATTCTCAACCAAATAGGAAAAGGTGTTTTCATGAATCCAGTGTGGTAGTTTCAAGGCCAAAATGGTTTTGTTGGTCAGAGATATTTATACATTTTTTTCCTTAACAGAGCAGCTGAAATTCAAGCTATCAGACATAGCAATTTAACTTTACAGTAAATATCATTCCAAAATAATATTTTCACATGTGTGCTGGAAGGAAAAGAGGTACTGTTATAGCAACTTTCATAATTTCTCTGAGATAAAGTTCAAAGAAAGGCTTGGAAGATTGTGGAGAGACAGCATGTCCTGAACTTAAACCTTTATGTCCCCACCATTCTCCCATACACTCTGAGGTTCAAGACAGTAGCCAGAGGAGACAAACTGGATATTTGCTTTCCTCTTTGCTTGACAAGAATCCAAAAACTAGAGTCCTTAGGTGATTATTTGGACCATGGTGCACACAGACATGACTTTTGCCTTGAAGATCTTGAATTATTTTTAGGGAGGTCATCCTTACATGGGGTCTGAGAACCCATAGGGAAGCTGCAACTGGGGCCATGTTGCTAACCATCTTTCAAGCTAAACAAATATTAAAGCTTGCATTACACGCCAGCAGATCTGGAAGCAACAGAGAAGATCCTTTGCGATGCCTTATCACAAGATTTTAAGTCCCTTGTCTACTTAACTCAGGCCCAGAAGAACAAAAATCTATTGGGTTTATACCCCTGCTTGGCCAGCACATATAAGACCCTTAAAACCTGACCTGATTCTACCAACAGACAATAGAACCCAGCAACCTGTGGGAGAACTTCCAAGCAAAAGACCTAAACATGAAGCCTTTTATTTTAAATAGTTCACTTAGAAGTGTCTGATGATAACTTGAAACAAATAAAAAGCAATAAGACCATGTAAGGATATTCTTTAGATGTTAAAAAATAATCTAGAATTTTAAAAAAAGCAGTAGAGGAAAGAGAAGATGAAAACTTTTAAGAATTGGCAAAGATCAATGGGCAGGAATATCTCAAAACACAGAGGAAAAAAATACAAGAATATAAAAAATCATGGGAGTAAAGTTAAGATCTAAAGGAAAAATACAGGAGGTTTGATATGCAAATAATAAGAATTTCAGATGAAGGAAAAGGAACAGATGGAGGAAAGAGAATAATCAAGCCAACAATAGAGAAAACGTTTTCTAAACTGAAGAAACACTTGAGTTGCAGATTGAAAGGGTTCACCACGTCCCAGAAAGGACTAATGGAAAAATGGAAAAAAAAACAAACACATATTTTTTATGCATCCTGGTAAATTATTCTGAATTACTAAAATGAAGTAAACTCTTTTAGGCTTCCATACAGAGTACATAACTTTTGAAATAAACAGAATCTGAGGAGCATTAGACCTTCTCCCAAATATCAAGATAGGGGCTAATATTGACAGACCAGAAGACTGATAAAGAACCCATACCCAAAAGAGACACCTATCCCCTGAAAAAATAAAAGGATTATATCTTTGGATATGCAGAGATTCTGAGAATATAGCATCCACGTGCTCCCATTTGAGGAAAATATGTAAGAAGGCACTAAATATCAACTGAGCAAGATTGGAGACCTTGGTATAGGACAAGATGAAGAGAAGACAGAGTGGTGAGCCATGAGCCTTGTAAAGCAGATAGATCTATATGAATGATCTCCATAAAGAGATAGACAATTGATCTGTGATGTTCCAATTATGAATTTTTGCAAGTCTTTTTAATGTAATGTGTTTACTTAGAAAATGTTAATATATATTAATATATAGTTAATATAATAATATAATATATATTATTAACGTTATAAAGCACAAAAAGAAAATAAATATCTACAAGCCAATCAACCACCTGATGGTCACAACACGTTGACTGGGCTATGACCCTTTTATCATACTGCACCACCGGGGGCCACTGTCATTTCCTTGATTTTTCTGAACTTATGCTTCTTAAAAATGTATGTGTGTAACAGTCTATAAAATATATTTCTCACTTTTCTCATTCTTAAGGTTTATAAAAACCGTTTGCAATTTTCTGGTACTTACTTTTTATTGCATAATATACCCCTTAATTCCATTCATGTTTTTCTGTAAATGATTTTTTTTTCACTTCAAGATAATAATCAATTACATGAATCCATTGTACTGTCTATCCATTTTCCTGTTTGAGAACACAGGTGGTTACCAGTTACAAAAAGTATCACTGTGAACAATTCTGTACATATTTCCTGGTAGAAGAGTTTCCCTAGAGAATATACCAAAGAATGAAATTAAATATATTAACTTATTATATATTAATAAATACCCATTCTATAAGATAATGTTGCATGTTTCTTTGTTTTCAAAATGATTTTTTTCCAGTTTTCATTGTCACCAGTAATGTATGAGTTTCCACTGAAAGTTGCTAAAATTTGTCATTGTCATTAAGTAAGGATTCTTAAACTCTGAAGTAATACATTAAAATAGAAAGCTTAACAATTCTGGAATTAAGAATATTTAACTATCTCCTCAAAATCTAGAGACTGAAAGAGGATTAAAGGAGGATGAAGAATACATGCATTCTATTAAGAAAATGTTATCTTTCTTTGTGGACAGAGGAACATGGTACTTTTTAAAAATAATAATCACAAAATATGAATTTGAAAACTAATGTTGCAAATAGGAAGAAAAGTACTAGGAGAATGGAAAGATGTACTAAAATCTCTGAACTAACAAGGGAAGAAACAATAATGAAAAATAACTAGCAAAATCCTAAAGAAGATATGTAAATAAAACACATGTAATAAAGCTTTCATCATTTGTCACACTAAATGTGACTGAGTTGATTGATTGCCTCTATTAAAGAACAGAGGTCACTTAAAAATAAAAAACAAACAAACAAACAAAAACATTTTTTCTTTAATATCACACAACATAAAGCAATGAAGTTAAATAAAAAATGATGATCAGCTACTAGACAAACACAAACAGAAGCAAAGCAGACGTGACAATATCAGTAAAGTATAAAGTCAAAAGCATTAAATAGGATGAGAGGCACATGATGTAATCATAAAAGAATTTACAAAGGTCACCTTTAAATTTCAAAGTTACATGAAAAAAACCAAACCTACTAAAAGTACAAAGTGCCCTTGATAAACAATTACAGTATGAGATGCTAATATGTATTTTTCTGAATATGACAGAATATAGAGCAAAAACATTTTTTAAGAAATTGGACTCTGAAGAATACAACTAATAAGCTCAGTTATGCTGATCTATATTTTCTATTTGCCTCTGTATCCATTTAATTACATTTAATACTACAAGTGATGAATTTCCATTCACGTGTTATAACCAAAGAATCTTTATAAAAATGAATCATGTACTTGGCAATTAAACATCTCCCATACATTTTAAAAGAAGAATTTTAAAAATATATTTTAAAAATTAACAGGTTTTAATAGGCCATAAACCAATAAATTTAGAAATGATGAAAAGATAACTGAAAAGCCTAATACCATGACATGTTCTAAATTCTTTCTTAACCCGTGTGTCAAAGAAGTCCTCACAACTAAATTTACAAAATGTACTAAAAAATAAGAAAAAGATTTCTTTAGAAATAGCTAAAGATCTACTCAGGAAAATCTATAGACTTGCACATTGTTATTAATAAATAAGAGGTGAAAGAAGTAACTTAACACTCAAGTAACTGGAAGATTTAAAACAAGAAAGTAAGAAGATGTAATTAATAAAGATAAATAGTAAAGTAAGAGAAATACAAAATATGAAAAAAGTTCTACTTTCCAAAATATCTTTTTAATATTTCATTCCTGCTACCTGTGTCCATTAATTACATTTTATAATTAACTCTCCTAACTTCTTCATAATAGTAAAGTGACTGGAGTTCTTAGAAGGAAGACAGTCATAATTATGATTTATCATTACTACTTTAACTCATTAAAATGGGTCACAAACTCAAATCCCTAAATAGATTAGGTAGGTGGCATAAATGAGTACAGCAAGACAGGTGGGGATAGGATAGAGGGGTTGTGCATTGCTATTGACTGGGACACACAGGCCAATCTTAAGGGGCTGCCATCAGCGTCAGGCAAATACTGCTATGTGGGAGGGAGGGCCCAGTACAGCCACGTCTCCCAAGCTTTCAAAAGATGCTTATTAGGCCAATTTTGTTTTGTTTTGTTTTGTTTTTATGTGAAGTTACTTGGCAATGAATTGAAAATTTTAAAAATACAGTGAGGAAAAAAATATATATATATAAGCAAAAACTGGATGGGCCCGATAAAACAGGTCTACAGCTAAGTTTGGTTCAAAGGGCCACTTGTTTTCACCTTCTTTCTTAAACCTAAGTTTTAATGTTCCACACAGAATTAGCGCACACACATAAACAGCTAACAGTGATTTCATTTTTAAAATTTCCTCAATAAGCTATCCCAGCAGTGTTGTGTGGAAAATTAGACAATTTTTAAACACGCTCCTTTTAGAAATAGACATTCTAAAGACAAAATGAAGAAAATTGTAAAAATATCAAACATTTCATCCAATTTACACTATTTGTATCTTTAAGTTTTAAAAATCTTTTCTATTAAAATGCAAAATGTCTGTTACAATACATTTTCTTTTTGGTTAAGTGCACTATAATTTATTTATCACTTTATATAATATGAAAAATACAGTAATATAAAATAAACCAGCACAAAAGATTACTAATGTCTTAAGAAGCACTATCCAACTCTATGCTTAGGAAACATCATTCATAATGTGCAAATTATTCTCTAACTATTAAATCTAAAGAAAAGAAAAATATTTCAATTGAAGTAAAGTTTTCTAAGTAGAGATAATTCCTCCTTTATAGCAACAACACTAAGGATAACAGTTTCAAAGGACTTTTAAGAACCAGAAGAATTTTTAAATATTCAAAAGTTTTTGTACATTTTGGTTAATTCTTCCTACCATCGCTCTGTCCCTGTGTGTTATCACTTTCTCAAGTATATTCACTCCATTTTTATTCTATCTTATCTAAAAGTTCTATTGTGTCCTTACATTCCCCACTTTTTCCTTTTTGCTTATTTATCTGATCCAGTATTTCTATCCTTCACTCCTCAACTGCAAATTCCTACTGGTTTTCTTCATTTATCTAAAAGATCAAAATATACCTGAATTAATAAATGTAAGCCTGAACTTTATTAATAAGCAATATCCCCCAGATATAGTTCCAACAAAAGTGTTACTAAATATAAGTCATAAAAATATATAACAGCCATACAATTGAGCATAAAGAGACCAACAGTCTGACAGCAATCTTAAGTATATTACTTTTGAATTAATTGTAGCCATACAAGGATAAATACTGATAAAAAGTCACCATACCAAAACTAAAAAAATTGAAAATGTAGGAGATACCACTAACAAATCCCTGGAGAATACAAATATTTAGTCTTTTCTTGACAATCAGCATTGTGTTAATATTTGAATAATATGAAATTGAAACTCCTAATGGGTGTGCTGCACACTTTCTGGGGTATGGGCATGCTTGTAGCTCTTACTCAGGTGGTGCAAAGGCAATATATGTAACTAAAGTGTTTTTACCCCCATAATATTCGGAAATGAAATAAAAAAGAAATTGAAACTCCATAGACAATTTTCAAATCTATGCAAGGCAGAATCAATGTATTTAACTAAGAAACGTGCATTCAATTTACAATTTAACTCAAAGGATAAGCAATAAGTAACCAAACATAGTTCAAAAGATGCCAAAAGTAAGAAGCATTTTATAGGATAGAAACTGATGCTTATAATTATATAACTACCAACATTTGGACAAGTGGAGTATTCAAAGTGAAGATACAGACATAATGGTGCCTATCATTTAACTAACTTAAATGCTTTAAAGTTAAAATACTAATATTAACAATGTTCATATCAAGGGATTTGGACCAGTAAGATGAACATACTTAAGTTTCGTAATAAAAGACCACAACACTATCTCTTGAAAGCTGAATTCCCAACCTTGATCCAAATATAGTTATTTAGATACGCACCTTCTGACTGTCAGAACTTTAAAACTACCGTTTCACCATGTAATTATCAAAAACCAAAACAAAACAAAACAAAAAACAGTTAAAAAGATGATACAGAATTTACTTCAGTATAATCTTTCAAAATATTCTTGCATTTAGGGTTTGTATTTATAAACGAATCATACTGTCTAATGTCAGAAATCCTGGCCTGTTAACTTCCCCACGCTGCAACCCAACCCCTGTAGCAACACCTCCAAATGTCATACCCACCCTCTGTTCAAATGGAGTTTATCAAGACTGAGAACACATGGGCTGCTCACTATTTGTGAGAAACTGTCAATTAGATCTCAGGAGCCATTTTTGAAAATTCACAATATAGTGGAGAGATGGGGGGGGAACCTCTTATCCATTTTGTATTTTGATTACGAAGTTTAGTCTCATCCATGTCCATCAAAAGACATTACTACATCCTTCAGCTCTGGATCATAAAAATACTGTGCTGATGCTAACACATGGAGTTTTTTGGCCATTTAACATCTCTGTAGGGAAGAGATATTTGTTTTTAATCTGAATCCAGCTTCATTATGGTTTATTTATTTAGAAACCTACTTTTTCTTACCCAAAGCAACACACACACACAAGCATACACATTGTTTATGGAAATTTAATTTCATTTGTAGATCATGGCTTAAGATAAAAGAGTCAGAAAATTGAATTTACCTAATTTGCATTTTAACTTCATTCAACTAAATTTTTAATTTGAAGCAGAATGACTCTCAAAATCTGACGGGATATGTAAAATACTGAACCAACAGGAGAGTGCTTTCGACTTTTCTGGCTTAGGTACTCAAAACCAGTTATAGATAGGTAAATTTTAATAACAGCTATCATTAAATTTAAAAAATCCAAAATTAACAATTAAATTACAGATTGTTGCCAGGTTTGACTCTTCTCTCCCTTTGTATCCTATAGTTAATCTGTCAGCAAATATGGTGGGTTCTTGTTCCTAAACATCTTGTAGGCATTATTCATTTATTCAACAAATACATCTATATGGAACATCTACTAAATACCACGCACTGTTCTAGCAGCAAGAGATACAGTGATGAGTAAAATGGACTAAGTGTTGCCCTCTTGAGCCTGTGTTCTATAATATTCTGCAGCTATAAGTAAGGGCTATAAAGAAAAATAAATCAAGGCAAGAAAATGTTAGAGGATGTTATTTTGGTTATGGAAATTACAACCCAAAGAGGTAGCAAAGCCTGAGTGATATGAGGAACTGAGCCTTCCTCCACACAAGTACAAAGGACCTAAGATCCTCACCTAAGATCCAACCTAAGATCTTCCACCATTCCAACCATAATATTTCTTTTTTTTATACCTTTCTTTGTATTATTCTGTCCCTAAAATGCCCTTGAACTCTTCTGCTGCCTTTTGGAATCCAACCAGTTCTTTCCGTGTTTTCATAACCCCTTCTTCTAAAACTCCAGTTAACATTCAACTGCTACCTTTTGTGACCAGCTAGCCATGTATGTGATCTCTATCAAATGTCATGGCACTCAGACTCTAAATGAGAACTGATACATATACAACTTCTAATATGAACCAGGATCTTTTCCAGTAGCTTTTAAACATTATTTGATTTAATCTTTATGATACTTGTATGAAATAGGCATGATTATTCAGCTTTACAGATGAGGAAGCTGAGCTTCTGGAAGATTCTGAACACACAGCTACTAAATGGCATAAGCCAAAATCCATAGCCAGTTTTGTATAACTCTAAAGTTTAAGCTGGGCACAGCAGCATGCACCTGTAATCCCAGCTACTTGGGAGACCAAGGCATGAAGATCACTTGAGCTTAGGAGTTGACGACCACTCAGGGCAACATAGTAAGACCCCATCTCTAAAAAATTAAATACATAAAATAAATAAGATTCATATATTTTCTTTTCTTTCTTTCTTTACTTATTTATTTATGCTTCCATATCAAAAGCACAGTTTGTCCCATGTCTCATTTACAAGTTTAGGAGCTAGATGATTTTCAATGCTTTTGCCAGGAATTCTGCTCATTTTCTCCTCTGTATGTCAAATTCTTCTGGGCCCAGCATGTTATCATGCTTTTCTGAATGAGTTCAGGTCATACTGATGTCTCTTCTCTGAACTCCTGGTATGCTTGGAATCAGAACTGCACAGATTGGTACCTATTTATTTCTCTACTTGTGTGATCCTTCATTTCTTTTTTTAAACAAAATTATTATTTAAGTATCTAAGGAGAGCTCTGGATAACCTCCCCCCAAACAATGAATATAATTACAATATTGTCCATACCTGAAACTCACTGCAGGGGCCTTTGCTTTGAATGTGCTTATTTAAACTACCTAAGAAAATTATATGTTCCTTGAGAGCAGCAGCTATAATCTATTTTCTCTTGAGTTCCCTGCAGTGCCTGGTACAGTGCCAAATAAATACTGAGCAACTAACCTGTCAAAGAACTTTGTGTTATTAAGTTATTTAAAGTGATAGGGTTTCAGCATAAACCCACCTAATTCCATTTTGCTAAATAAAAATATTGTGTGCGTTTGCAGAACTCAAATATCAGGGGATTATAACTTTACAAAAGGGGCACCCTATGGTTCAGCCTCTCAGTTTGGGGGTCAATGTGCAATGAATTCTGAAGCTAGTTGCAGACTCTGGATTGACATGTTCCAAAGGAGTATCTGAAGGGTACTAGAGAGACAAATGGACTCAGCTGGGACTTTCATACTCCCTGCCTCAAAAAGAATATCAGAAGAAAATTTTCTCCTGGAGATATTGTTGGAATGTCTCATTATTAAAATAATAATAATAAAGCTAAGGGAAAAAATATTAGACTCCAAAAAGAAGACTCTAAAAGCAGCTACTGAAAATCTGTTTGAATTCTTCCAATTCACATAACATCATTTTCTTATTCAGATTCAAATAAAGTGAACATTCTGAGGGAATTGGCTGAATATACATATTCCTATGGAGGAAAATACTCTTAAGAGAAAACCAACATTTAAAAATAGCCCAAAGGTAGCAGTGGGAATAAAAGACAAAAGATGATATTGTGTCTTGAAATTCAGATCATTAGATAACAAAATGGCATTTAAAAGTGAAACAAAAGGGTAATAATGTAGGAAAGGTTAGACTGTGAGATGACCTCATTCCTAACATTCTATGTCCTGACTGTCTCAGCCTGGACCTACCCTCCTTAGTGGACACCATATGCTGACCCCCCATACACACATCTGTAACTTGTAGTTGATCAACTTATTCCCTGCAGTCCACCCACCTCCAAGGAAAACAGCCTTGCCTTAATCATCTAACTATAAAGGGTGGCATAGCATCTGCTCTGGCTATCATTTCCAGCTAGCATAAAAAAACCTTCCCTTTACAATTGTTCTCCCTACCATTCCATTCACATAGCAACACATTTTTTCTTCTGTTTCCGGCACAGTTACTCCCTGACTCTCATTATCACCAGTAATTGGGCTTTTTTGCATTGCAGTTAAAAAAAAAAAAAAAAAAAGGAAGAGAAGACAAAAAGAAAGAAATAACTTCCAGATTTAATTACACATTTGTCTCCATACACTGAGAAGTTTCTCGGTTTAAAGGCTTAATGTTTTTTTATGCTTTCTGATGCTCTAAGAAGGTTTTGTTTTGAATTCATTTTGCCTGCTCCTTTCAAAATATACAAAGGAGAAATGTAGGAAAAATACAAGCCGCGCTGTCAACAGGCTGGTCCTGCATGGCTTTTATTATCTTGACTACAGGCACCAATAGGACAGCAGACAATTTACATAAATTATCTGTAACAACTGTCCCCCAAAAAAGACTGTAATGCTGACTTTTTTTTGTGGCAATTGTAAAAACCAGGGGTAATCATGGAGAGTCTGAATAAATGGATTTTATAGTCAAACCTTATTTTTTCACATCTCAACCACTTCACTACAGTTTTTATCGTTGCTCCTTAATGAAGATAATGCTGAAGAGTGTTTATAAAGTTTTTTTTAAAAAAAGAGGAAACTAGAAATATATGAGAACAAACTAAAATTAGAGCTCCTAGATTTGGAAAGATAAGTTAGAGAGGGCAATAATTACAGTTTAAATTCATAAAATAAATAGACAATAATAGCATATATATATATTTATATATATATATATATATATACTCTTTGACATATATAATGACCTATAAGAATAGGAATTACAGTATCTTCTTCATCAGGTTTTTGTATGAAGATCATATGAATTAATGCTTAAAAATGTTTAGAACAGTACATTCCACTATTTAGAGCAATGAAATTTGGGCATTACACAACTGAAGAGGTCACTACTCACCCGTACCACAAATTGAATGGCACCCCTGGAGTTGGGCAACCCAGAGATACTACATAATAATGAACATGTCAAAATCATTTGTCTATATATGTGCCTACCCTATTACGCCGAACTCCTCAGAACAGGACCTATCCTTCTTCTTTGTACCTCAGTCCTAATACAATGCCTTAAAAGGTAAATGCTGATTTTAAGAGCTTCACAAAATCTCTGGGATTTAGATAGAATAGGTATTATAATCTTTTTTAGACAAATAAAGAAACCAATCTCGGAGAGTACAAGTGACTTAATCAGAGTTGTTCAGCAACATGACCATTGGCCATTGACTGAGCACCATTACTGAATAATCTGCAATGTGCCAGACTACAGCTGAGAACAATATATAGCAGTTACTGTGCAATAGCTAATATTCCAATGAAAAGAAATAGATAACAAGCAGGTAAACAAATTCATAAAATAATTTCAGCTATAACTAATTAGCAAATGAGAAAAATGGGGGTGAGGCAGGTTTATATAACATACTTGGCGCAAACCACTCCAAAGAGTGACCTTTGAGTTTCAACCTCAGAGCTGAGAAGAAGGTTGTCCTGTAAGAATCAGGAGAACAAGCATTGCAAGCAGAAGAAAATCAAGGATGACGACCTGGAACAAGCTGGCAAAAGCAGAAGGAAGAAAGAAATAGAGGACCACAAAGCAAACAGAAATCAAACAACAACATGGCAGTAATAGATCCTTACCTATCAAAAATAACATTGAATATGAAGGGATGAAACTCTCCAATCAAAAGACATACAATGGCTGAATGGATAAAAAAAATAAGATCCAACTATATGTTGCCAACAAGAAACACACTTCACCTATAAAGACACACACAGACTAAAAATAAAGGGATGGACAAAGATATTCCAGGCAAATGGAAATCAAAAAAGAGCAAGAGTTGCTATACTTCTATCAGATAAAATAGATTTCAAGATAAAAACTGCAAGAAGAGCCAAAGGTCATTTTATAAGAATAAAGGGATCATTTCAGCAAGAGAATATAACAATTCTAAATTTATATGTACTCAACAATAGAGCACTCAAGTATCTGAAGCAAAAATTATCAGAGCAAAAGAGAAAAGTAGACCCCAATACAGTAACTGTTGGAGACATCAACACTCCACTTTCAGCATCAGACAGATCATCCAGACAAAAAAATCAACAAAGTAACATGGGACTTAATCTACATTATAGAACAAATGGACCTAACCGATATTTACAGAGTGTTTCATCCAACAGCTGCAGAATACATGTTCTTCTCCTTAGCTCATGGATCATTCTCAAGGATAGACCACATGCTAAGCAACAAAACAAGCCTTAAAATATTGAATTCATATCAAGTATTTTATCTGACCACAGTGGAATAAAACTAGAAATCAATAACAAGACGAACATTGGAAAATATACAAACACATGGAAATTAAACAATATACTCCTGAGTAACCAGTAGGTCCATCAAGAGATTAAGAAGGAAATATAAAAATTTCTAAAAAAAAATTAAAATGAAAACACAACATGTCAATCCCTATCAGATACAGTAAAAGCAGTAATAATAGGAAAGTTTATAGCAATAAATGCCTACATCAAAAAAGTAGAAAAGCTTCAAATAAACTATCTAACAATGTATCTCAAATCACTAGAAAAACAAGAGCAAACCAAACCCAAAATTAGTATAAGAAAAGAAATAATAAAGAGCAGAGCAGAAATAAATGAAATCGAAACAAAAAATACAAAAGATCAATGAAACAAAAAGTTGGTTTTATGAAAAGACAAAATTAACACATCTTTAGCCAGAGTAAGAAAAAAAGAGAGAAGAGCCAAATAAAATTGGAGATGAAAAAGGAGACATTACAACTGATGCTGCAGAAATTCAAAGGATCATTAGAGACTACTGTGAGCAAATATATACCAAGAAATTGGGAACCTTAGAAGAAATAGACAAATTCCTAGATACATACAACCTACCAATGTTGAACCAGGAAAAAATCCAAAACCTCAATAAAACAACAACAAGTAAAAGATACAAGCAGTAGTAAAAAGCCTCCCATCAAAGAAAAGCCCAGGATCTGGTGGCTTCACTGCTGTATTCTACCAAGCATTCAAAGAAGTAATAGCCATCCTACTTAAACTATTCCAAAATATTGAGGAGGAAGGAATATTCTCAAACTCATTGTAGGAGGCCTGTATCACCCTGATACCAAAACCAGAAAAAGACACAACAAAAAAAGAAGACTATAGGCCAATATCTCTGAAGAACATAGATGCAAAAATCTTAAACAAAATACTAGCAAACCAAATTCAACAACACATTAAAAATATTATTCATCATGATCAAGTGGGATTCATCCCATGGATGCAAGGATGGATCAACACATACAAATCAATCAATGTTATACATCATATCAACAGAATGAAGGCCAAAATCCATATGATCATTGCAATTGATGCTGAATACATATTCAATAAAATTCAACATCCTTTTATGATAAAAACTCTCAAAAAACTGAATATAGAAGGAACTTACCTCAGCAAGATAAAAGCCATCCATACATGACAGACCCAGAGCTAGTATTACACTGAATGGGGAAAAACTGAAAGGCTTTCTTTTCTTCTAAGATCTGGAACAAGACAAGGCTGCCTTCTTTTACCACTATTATTTAACATAGTACTGGAAGTGTTTGCAGAAAATATGATCTTATATCTAGAGAAACCTAAAGACTCCACAAAAAAAAGCTATTACAACTGATAAACAAATTGAGTAAAATTGCAGGATACCAAATGAAGACACAAAAATCAGTAGCCTTTCTATATGCTAACAGTAAACAATCTGAAAAAGAATCCAAGACAGTAATCCCATTTACAGTAGCTACAAGTAAAATAAAATACTTGGGAACAAACTTAACCGAAGAAGTGAAAGATCTCAAAAACTATAAAACATCGATGAAAGAAATTGAAGAGGACACAAAAAAAATGTGAAGATATCCCATGCTTATGGATTGGAAAAAAAATCAATATTGTTAAAATGTCCATACTACCCAAAGCAATCTATAAATTCAATGCAAGGCCCATCAAGATACCAGTAATATTCTTTACAAATATAGAAAAAATAATCCTAAAATTTATAAGGAACCTCAAAAGACCCAGAATGGCCAAAGCCATCCTAAGCAAAAAGACTAAAACTGGAAGAATCACATTATCTGACTTCAAGTTATATTATAGAGTTGTAGTATAACAGCTCTGTAACAGCAAACAGCATGGTACTGGCATAAAAACAGATACATAGACCAGCAGTCCCCAACCTTTTTGGCAACAGGGACCATTTTCATGGAAGACAATTTTTCCAGGGAGTGGGGCAGGGGATGGTTTCAGGATGATTCAAGAGAATTACATTTATTGTGTACTTTATTTCTATTATTATTACATTGCAATATATAATGAAATAATTATATAACTCAAAATAGCTTGGGGATCCCTGGCATAGACCAATGGAATAGACTAGAGAACCCAAAAATAAATTCATACATCTATAGTGAACTTGTTTTCAACAAAGTTACCAAATGGAGGAAGAACAGTTTCCTCAATAAATGGTGCTGGGGAAAGTGAATATCCATATGCAGAAGAATGAAACTAGACCTTTTTCTCTCACCATATACAAAAATCAAATAAAAATTTATTAAAGACTTAAATCTAAGAACTGAAACTATGAAACTACTAAAAAAAAAAAATTGAGTAAATGTTTCAGGACATGGGTCTGAGCAAGGACTTCTTGAGCAATATTCCCAAAGCACAGGCAACCAAAGCAAAATTGGACAAATGGGATCACATCAAGCTAAAAAGCTTCTGCACAGCAAAGGAAATAATCAACAAAGTGAGGAGACAACCAACAGAATGGGAGAAAATATTTGCAAACTACCCATCTGAGAAGGGATTAATAACTAGAATATATAAGGAGCTCCAACTACTCAATAGGAAAAACATCAGATAATCTGATGAAAAAATGGTTAAAGGATCTGAATAGACATTTCTCAAAAGAAGACATACAAATGGGTAACAGTTATATGGAAAAATACTCAACATCATTAGTCATCAGAAAAATGCAAACCAAAACTACAATGAGATATCTTCTCACCCAGTTAAAATGGCTTTTATCCAGAACACAGGCAGTACTGAATGCTGGTGAGGATATGGAGAAAGGATAACCTTTGTACGCTGTTGGTGGGAATGTGAATTAGTGCAACCACTATGGAGAACAGTATGAAGGTTCCTCAAAACACTAAAAATATAATAGAACTACCATATGACCCAGCAATCTCACTGCTAGTTATATATCCTAAGGAAGAGAATTTGAGATAACGAAAAGATACCTACACTCCCATGTCTATTACAGCACTATTCACAACAGCCAAGATATGGAATCAACCTAAGTGTCTATCAATGGATGAATGGATAAAGAAATTTTGGTACATATACACAATGGAATATCATATAGCCACAAAAAAGAATGAAATCTTGCTCTTTGAAACAACATGAATGAAACTGGAGGGCATTATGTTAAGTGAAATAAGCCAAGTGAAGAAAGGCAAATCTTTCATGTTCTCACTCATATGTGGGAGCTAAATATTAAAAACAATTGATCTCATGGAGACAAAGAGTTGAATGATGGTTACCAGAGGCTGGAATGGGTAGTCGGAAGGGGGAGATAAAATGAGGATGGTTAATGGGTGCAAAAATCTAGTTAAATAGAATAAATAATATTTGATAGCACAACAAAGTGACTACAATCAACAATAAGTTGGGATATTCTTTAAAATAACTAAGAGTAGAATTGGAATGTTCCTAACATGAAGAAATGGTAAATACCTGAGGTGATGGATACCCCAATTACCTTGATTTGAGTAATTCACATTGTATGCCTGTATCAAAACGTCAGAAGTACCCTATAAATCCATACAACTATTATACCCATAATAATTAGAAATAAAAAATTTAAAAGAAAAAAAAAGAATATATCCTAATGTCTTTAGGATACAACGGTAAAACCACGTAAGATGAATCAGACAGTTACTATGCTCTGCATAAGGCTTTCAGAGACGATTGCCAGCCCATCCTCTCCATCTCACTTATAATTAATAGAAGACTGGGGATTTAAATGTAATAAATACAGAATGAATAAAACAGAAGGCTAAGTCTCTCATGAGCTTCAGTTTAATATTTCTAGGCATCTGCATTTAAGGGTTGTACAGAACAACTCATTTCCCATTATCCCCAAATATCCTATCATTTTAATAGTTGCAGAGATTACACAACATGGCAGTAGTGTCTTGTCAATAGTCACAATTGATTTATGTTGCAGTTTATACCACAATTTCCTGAGCATCCTGGCAATGATGTTTGGCAGACCGACTCTTGCCTGGCTTTCCACCAGGAACCCTAGCCTCCCTCTGCTGGCATGCACAACCCTATAGTCTAAATCAAGCAGGATTTGATGTTGGGATTACATATAGCAGCACTTCTTTGTAATGCCATTTCTTGAGCCCTGCCAGTTCTTTACACAGTTGGAAAAAGTCCATATCCTAAGTCCTAGGCACTGGCACTCTTGAACTTCTGAAGCTGTATGGACTGAGACCATAACTGAGGCCAAAGCCATCAATAAAATGTCCTGCCCCTGACATAGAAGTCTAGAATTGGTGAAAGACTCTGGCAACAAGGAGAGACTCTTGCAAAACATTCTTTGGCATGTAGCTATTAATTACTCTGTTAGAAAAGGCAGTTGCTGATCCTCAGAAGTATCTCCTGTAAGAGACGTGGGAATTACTTGAGAGGGGCTCCATCATATGTTTTTTAGAAGGCCTTGAGCTTATTCTCTTGATTCCGAATTGCTTACATATTTACATTTCTTTTAAATTGCTGCAACATATTTTACTTAAGCACAAGCTCTGAGTATGAATCCACAAAATATTTATCTCTATCCTTCTTTTAACAATAGGTGATACTGTCTATATCCCTTTTCACCCCCTCTGCAGCTAATATGGGCAACTCCCCAACAACTGCCTTCTGCACAATGTCTGCCTTCTACTTCTCCTAGTCCTCTGTGCCCTGCTTTCTCTGGGCCCTGTGATCCATGATGCATAGACTGGCCTTGATATGTACTGTGCTTCCAATCCTAGCCCTTATAATGTCTCCAGTTCTCAATTCATCTCACCCCTAGTCCCTAATACTACAGATATCCATGACCAGTGCTACTGATTTCCAACTTAGCTCTTAAATACATATTTGACTTCAGCGGATGTCCTATTAATTACACCTGCTTTGTTCCCAAAATTCTCCCTTTTGGATCTTGTAGAGAAGACAAGCAATCTCTCTTCCAATGTCAGCTGATTTGGGACAATTTGCTAACAAGTGCCCCTTTTCATCCTACAATGAGTGAGCACAGGGCCAGGCATCATGCAAGGCACTAAGGACACGGCAGTGAAAAACAGACATGATCTCTGCCCTCAGGAAGAAGTGTAGATGCTGAGAAGGTAACCACACACATAATTAGAAAGTGTAAGTTGTCATATGTGCTAGGAGAAAAAATATAAGGGTGGGAGGGAGTCAAAGAAGGCCCCCTGAGGAAGTGATTGCCTTTATCACAGGCCCATAATCATTCTTTGTTTAATTGTGCATTTTTATTAGCTATTGAAAGCAGAATGTTGTATTAGTTGGGTTAATATTCAGCATGTGATTCATAATCTCTGCAGCTGTGCAGGGAGAGCTAAGTCCTGTTTCTTTTGGAATTTCCTATAAAACAGAAGCAATCATTCTCATGGGCATATCTGATGGATTAAACTGAGAGTTATTCACTTGTCAGCTCAGTTGTAAAGTCTGAGCAAAATTCTCCATTTTATTTCTTGTGTTCACCATGATCCTTGACTACCTCCACTTTCCAGAAAAGAAAACTGAGCCCCTTTGTGTTGAGTTCACCCAAAGATCTCTGCAAGTTCATGAAGGGAAAAACTCAGAAGACAGAACTCTGGGTTATCAGCTTCTTGAACCCTGACTCAGTGTCAAGAGTGAGTGATCACATGGAGGCTGCTGCTGACACCACTTCATTGTGAAACCATGCAGTGACACAGTAGAAGGACTTGGAAGAATGGTATAAGGAAAGAGAAAGACCACTGGGGGAAATCACAGGCCAACATCCACCACCACCAAGACAAAACCATCAGTCCTCTTGTAAAGTAAATGGAGACATCTCTGCCCTCCTATAGACTTGTGGACAACAGAATTCATTTTGTTAGTGTGAAGGGAGAAGGGAAATGGGAGCTGTTTTGTACCAGTCATGACAGGAGTCATCCTGTAAAAATTGCCATCCAATCACAACTATGGGTGGGCACTATAATTCTGTTTCACAGACAAAGAAAATGAGTCCCAGAGCCATTTACATAGTGGAAAGAGACAAAACCTATTTTAGAACTCATGTAGTTGCGAACATAAGAATGGCCATGTAATAAAAGAACCACTGAATCAGAGAACAAAGACTAAGGCTTAAGTCCCAACTTTTCCCATCTTTGTCTGTGTGATCTTAGACATTGATTAATCCATATGAACTGATCAGTAGTCCTATATTTAAGACATGGAAAATAGGATTCACCTCCTCAATATAGCTTTAGTATCAGAAAAAATCATGTCAAAGCATATGAAAATCTATTAAGCATGTTATGTAGTAAGTAAAACAGAAAAAAATCAAGAATAGAATGTTCTCATTGCTCTGTTAGGGAAAATAAAGACTAATACAATTAAAAGACACCAAAGAAAATGAGCAAGTACAAACATGTTTTTGTTCATCTATGGAATATTCATTATCTTCTAACATTTGCAAAGTTGTATAATGAAACACCAGATACTAGTTAAAATCAGAAAGCTGGAAAAATACCAGAAGTGCTGAAGGTCATAGTTTTACCAAAACAACATATTCTTTAGAACTTAGATTTATTTTACTTAGAGGATATTTTTTTTAATTCAGGTCTTAGGCCAATCTGCCTAGATAATTTACAAAGATATTTTACCTGCTATTATATTGCTCAAATTGAATTTTTAGCAAATTCTAGGTGAAATATAATTCCTATCTAACCAGATCAAATAATTGCATTAAGTTAAATATATTCTTTTAATAAGTAAGCACATTGTTTATAAACAAAATATATAAAATTAAAGGTTGGCATATAGGCCTTGCTCATTTTTAAAAGATGAATGTTTCTCTAATATCATTATATGAATTTAAGGTGCCACTTTAGGGCAAAAATAAAAGCAATTTTGTAAGATTTCAGCTTCAAATAAGAGTACAGAAGAGACATACATGACAAATATTCTGTTTTCCAGGCAGTTTTTACTGCATAGATTAAGCCTAAAGACTAAGCTTGTTTTAATTGGTTTAGAATCAATGATATGTAAATCTAAGCAGAGTATTGCTTGAAACCAATTCTATTCTTAATAGCACAAAAATAGATACAATGAAATACTTCTCTTCTAATTAAATGTTTTAAAAATACACTTAAGGAGAAGAGCAAAACAAACAGTTTGGTATCCACCCACCATTCTAAGCAACTACCTTTTCCAAATGCCTCTTTTTGGGCTGAACATGCAGTAACCCTTAGTTCTGCTTGAAGTTCTCTTCCTTAAACATTCAATTCTGCTAAGGAAACCAATACAGCAACATCCCCTCTTCTTTTATGTAAAGGAACAGCTCAAATGTGTCCAAAGATCAGCTTTAAAGTCTTGATTCTAGGCCTATACTCAGTAAAGTCTGAGTATAGTTCCACCTCTGAGGGTTGCACCATCCTACTTTCTCTCTTCAATTCTTTCCTACCATAATGGAATCCTTAAGAACCTGATTCTCTTAGGGACGTGAGGGATCAGTGAGCATTGCTCAGAATCACATAGAAAGCAGAAGAAACTTCAAAATCAGCCAGAACTCAGTACATTGGTTGCAGAGGAAGCTGACCTGAAGAGATTACAAATGTTGTCAGAAACCAAAATTGAATACCACTTTTGCAACACAATGGAGCCATTCATCAATCAACATTACAATTTCTAAAATCTTATGTTCCCCATTCAAATAGTTGAGCAAATAAAATTTCAACTAAGATTGCTAAAAGAAGATAACACAAAATTCCTAAAAGAACCCAAAGCTGTCAAATCTTGCTACATGAAACTTGATCTTGTGTGTTCAGGATCTGTTTGTGTTTAAATCACCCCCCTTTCCCCAAATCAATTTTTACATTGTGTATAACTCCAGAGGAAAAAGCAATCTGTCCTCCAATGATCAATTTTTATGCTTCACAAAAGAACAGAGATATGATTATTACCACTTTACAAAACATATCTAGGGAATTTATTCACCCAAAAACACCTTTAGACTGTGTATTTTTTCAAGTTAAAAGGCTGCAGGTTTACTTTATCATAATCGTCAGCTCTGTGAAGGTTTACTGTATAGCAGGTAACCAGCGGCTTTATACCTTCACTAAGGCCAATTTCAATAAGAGGGATTTAATGCGATGCAAATTTGAATTGTTGGCAGAGGGGGCTTTTAAGATGCTTTAATAGGCTATTAAAGATTAACAGTCTGAGATAATTTAAATATTTAATCATATACAGAGACAAAATGAGCTCTGCAGAACCCTTGCAGACCTGATTTTGTAGAAATGAGCCATGACACAGGTGAGTCTTTGAAGATAAAGAAGTTTTCTACATATTAAAGAAGGATTAAGATGTAGAATTTGTGGATATTGTGATCAAATCTCTATCTGCTACCAAGCTCATAACACTTTAAAAATGAAAAAATATTTTGCTTTCTCATTAGTGATCACAGCATTCTGCACAAAAGTTTATAATCTTCCCACTGGCATTTACCATTTTTGTTATCTTCCTTACTTTATTTTTATTCCTACTGAGTAGACTTTAATCAGAATGTATCAAAGGTTCTGGGCAAAAATGGTAACCAACCAGGCAAAGAACATCAAATAGGTTCAGGTGATTGGCACATGATCTAAGCTGGAAAAATATTACATATTATAATTAATAGAAGACTGGGGATTTAAATGTAATAAATACAGAATGAATAAAACAGAAGGCTAAGTCTCTCATGAGCTTCAGTTTAATATTTCTAGGCATCTGCATTTAAGGGTTGTACAGAACAACTCAAGAGAATGATTCAAGAGAATTACATTTATTGTGTACTTTATTTCTATTATTATTACATTGCAATATATAATGAAATAATTATATATATAACTCAAAATAGCTTGGGGATCCCTGGCATAGACCAATGGAATAGACTAGAGAACCCAAAAATAAATTCATACATCTATAGTGAACTTGTTTTCAACAAAGTTACCAAATGGAGGAAGAACAGTTTCCTCAATAAATGGTGCTGGGGAAATAATAGTTGCAGAGATTACATGATGGGAAATAATCATGCCAGTTGGAGGTCTCATGAGGCTACCATTCTCCTGTAGCAATTGGTTCATGTGTGGAGAACAAATAAATGAACAAAGCATATAAAAGTATAAGTCTAAATGGAGTATTTTAGAAAATTATCTCTATGTCCTGAACTTGAAGCAAAATTAGACCAACGAATTTTGACCAATGGACCAAGAGTTCAGGATTACATAATTATATTATTATTATTGTTATTATCAGAAAGCTTAGTATTAGGTGCTAAATATTTTCTAATTCCTCCCAGACCTTCTTTTTTTTCCTTCTAGTTGGCAAGAGAATAAAATCTTGCATTTGATGAAGGCTATAACTCTCTTAATTTTTTTCACATAAATTTCTCTAATTTTCATGGTATCTTTAAGATTTTTTTAACCATCTCCTAGACTCCTTAACCTTATTCTACCTTGTAAATAAATAATGATGATATTCAGGATTACATACTTGGCCAAACTCTCATCTTTTTCTTGTTCTTTCATACCAATTATATGTTAATTACTCTGTCAAATAAACAATAAATCTGGGGGAAAACAAACTAATAAACTATGTTTCTCAGCAGAAGATCCAAACCAAGTGAAGAAACAGAAGCAGATAGGTATCTTAACTGCACTCTTTGTATATCTTTATGGAATGGTGGAATCTTTCATGTTTGAATCCTTCTATTTTAGAGAATGATAATTCTAAACATGAATGATTGTGCTGTGACAACTTTTGATATTGTTTTTTATAAGGTAGTTAGCCCAGACTATTAGAATTTGTAGGGTCAGTCATGAGAAGAATTATGAAGTAAGTAAATTTCATGTTCAGTGTTATTTTGCAAACCACTAAAAAACTTCATCTTTATAGTCTAGGCCAGTGCTACATGAACTAGTTTTAAATGGATATTTGCTACATTGAAGGGAGTAAAACTAATAATGAGTTAATGTGTTATCTCACTCATATTTGCACTTTTAAAAAGAATACTTGGTAAACTATGTCTTTAAAACAGAAAATGAATTTTTAATATTGAAGTATCTTTATTCATTCACATATCCACTCAACAAACTCTTACTGAGCACCTGCCTACAACATGTCAGGCACTGTACAAGGTGCTAAAGATACAACTTGAATAAGGCATTTTTATCTCCCTAAGGATTTTATGTCAGAGAAAATAGACAAACACCATTGATTGAAGTAGAGCATAATAATAAAAAGGTGGTTTACACAGGGTGTTATGGAAACAAAAGGGATTTAATAAGGAGGGGAGGATGTTCCAAAAACTCAGGAGCTCATGAAGAAGGCACAGGTGGAAACAGCATGAGAGGTGGAAGGAACTATAAGTCATTCATTCAGAATAGCTCTGAACAATGTGCAGAGCACAAAGATAAGTCTAGAAATGAAGGGTTCCATGGGTTAAGCTTAAGATTTTGAACTGTATCTTGAATGCTATAGAGTGCCATCAAAGGATTGTAAGCAAGAACATTCAAGGTAAGATTTTTGTTATAAAAAGATTAGCAGTAAGGAAAATTAGAAACATGCCTTTAGAAAAGCATTTGGGGTGGGAAGGACTTCCCTGTGTTCTTAAATCACCTGGTAGAGAGCCAACTCTTTTATCTATAATTTCCAAAGAATGACACAGACATATTAAAAGAAAACTCATGTATAATAATCAAACATTTCAAAAAACTTTCCATCATGCCTGCTAAAACAGTGCTGTGTTAAGTGTGCCCTACTTTAGTTAATGTATTATATATTTCTAAAAAATTTTGCTTTCTAGTTTGTCTCAGTTAGTGTTTGGGGTTTGGCACTTGTCTCAAAGATTTATGAATGGGAACTCACGGTGGAAATTACAGAATACAGGCAGTAACAATCTCTGTGATCTGGCAAAAGCCACATTTTTAACAAAGTGAAAATTAGTAGCTACATGATGGTACTAGTTGAAAATGTAGCTCAAATTAAATGCAAGCAATATTGAAAATTACAGGATCCCTCACTTGCTTTCAGAGAAAAAGGTCAGTTCTCAACTGTTGACAAGAAGAGAAAAAAGAGCTTGATATTTAAAGAAAATTGCCTACGGCTTTATGGAACTACAGAAAAAACTGGCAGTCTCAGTGGTCTGTTTTATTTAATTCTAGTGATTGTTTAGAATTAATAATTGAACATGTCAATTGGAAAATATAATGAAAAAGGATGGGAAAGAAACTAGTTCTTTATCAGGTAATCAAAACACATAGACTCTCATTGCCAAGCTGGAAAGCTGCAAAGAGGACTGACTGCAAATACACACATTGCCCTTAGGAATGAGGATAATAAGGACTTGACTTGGCAGAGAAGTTAAGGTGGGGCAGCAAACGGTTATTTCTCTAACATGAGGAGGCAGCTGAAAAAGCCAAAGTTTAACACTTTAAAAAAGAAGAGAGCATATTTTGAAGACAAATGCAACGACAAGGTTTCAGCCCATTCAGAAAAATCTCAAGGAAATATATTTATCTCAAGACTCAATGTAACTTTTCAAATAAGTTATCAATTATGGAATTGCTAATGGAACTTCCTTTGAAGATTTTTCATGGTTTTTAATAAAACCATGAAAGGCTGTAGAAGAACACAGGCTGTAACCATTTAAAAATATGTACATATTTTTATCCAAACTAATAAAGAAAAACATCAAGCCAAAACTACTAATAAAGGTCAAAATGATGAAAATCTTTTTAATATTACAGTGGTGTAGCAATGAAAATGTCTAGCAATATAATAGGATGTCCCAGTTTCCAATACAATACTGTGGAAAATTCTTATTATCAGATTACCTCTGCAATATATTTTCTATTACTTGTTCTCCCAGTGAATCCAATTTTCTTATTATAATATCTTAAACATAAAAATATTCACAATAAAGATTCTAAATGAACATGGCAATGATAAAGAGAAGTCTTCCATGTAATAATCACAAAATTAGCCAATGAAGAATAATAACTCAAATTATATTTAATTCTCTATGGCCTCAGTGGAAATCTATTCTCTCTATTATACTCATGCAGAAGTAGAAACATATTCAACATAAAATTATATGCAAGTAAATATCTAATAAGCCTTATTTCTGCAGAAAACTGTCCATGACCCAAGCAGTGTAAAAATTGGCGGTGCAAATTCTTACCTGCCAGCCTCATACCCATACGCCTTAAAAACATGCCAAGAAGAGCAAGAAGTTTGCATTAGCGTATGTTATCCTCTCAATTATCCTCAGTATTCCATGATGCCAACACCTAATTTACAAAATGATTTAAAACTGTGAGTCAACAAGTGCTACCATTAAATAGGTGTTGCTTAAAACCATTGAATACTTGGAGAATGAATGTCACTTACAATGTTAACTGTAAGCATCTACTCAAAGAAGGGGCTTCAGGAAAACAAAGGAGCTCAAAAAACAACAATAAAAACACATTATTTGTTATCAAAGGGAGCATATCACATTTGCACACTGGGAATTTTAGATCTTTACATTTATGTAAGCCATAATCAATTTCCTTTGTTCTTGAGAAGAAGAGAAAATCATATTTAGGACTTTGTCCTTCAAATCCAACAAGAAGAAGAAAAATAGATATTCAAGCATCGGAAGAGTTTTCAATGTCTGGTTATGTTATTCAAAAAGAAGGTTAAATTTTAAACTCATTAATTTCGTACAGGAAATATGAAGAAATGCATACCACCAGATAATCAACAGTGGTGTGCCCCATTGTCTATTGATTCATGCTTTATTTATTCCCATGTTTTCTCTAGAGAAGATACAGTTAGCTTCTCACCTGCTAATCAGATGCATGGCTTCATGCCTCTCAGCATCTCAATTGATATTGATTCATGAAACTAAGGTCAAGTTGTCACCAAATATGAAAATTTTCTTTACTGACTTTTACAAGCTAAGTTACTCTCAGGTTGGAGAAACAGGCCGAATAGTCATTTAAAAATTGTGGTTCATACTGGCATTACTGCCGTGCCAACTTGAAATCCTTGTAAGCTAGTAATATTTGCTCTAATCTATGGTTATGCACTTCACCTCTAACTCCTATCAAGCTATCGTCTTATACACACAGGTCATGGGTCTCAAGGGCAAATGGACAAATGGTGGCAGATCAGCACAAACAAGCATTTCAACACCACTAGATGAACAACCACTCCTCAAGCATACTGCACAGCCAGGGTGTCAGGGCGCCTGGGCACTAACACACCATGAAGGAAGCCCCACCACCCTCCCAACCAGCCAACTCTACCATGGTTGTCAGTTAGCCTGGGTAATAATAAATCAGACAAACATCCACTGATTTCTTTTTTTTTTTTATGGATAAAGTGGCTTATATTGAGCTCACTTTTCCCTACCACTCAGTTTACCAGGTGGTAAGTATAAAATATGTATTGTGCTTTCATTGGTGTTTATATTTTTCCTCTCTTATGGTCTAATTTCCTTAAAGGTAGGACTGTCCATCTGTACTCTTTTGGTTCCCTTTCCAGTACATACCCCGGTGCCTGCACACAGGAAGTGTTACATATATACAACTTGAAACAGAGAAAAGTGAGATGAGAAAGCAAAAAAGGACTAACAGAAGAAAAAAAATTATTTTCTGGACTATCTTTCCTGATGTGAATATCATGCAAAAAAATGGGGATGGAAAGTGTTTGGTAGAGACAGAACAATCAGAATGGCCATGATTATGTATTTATGAATATCTTGTTGATGTACTAGATATTGTTGGTATACACCAACAAGATATTCATAAAATGATATGATGCCTAGAATCTTACTGTACCTTAATACATTTTAGAAGGCTGAAAAATTTATAGGAAAATGAGAAAAAAATTATAGAAGAATAGTAATCTAGGTATTTGCTCTACTACGTAAATATCAAAAGAGAAATGCAGAAATAAATCTCATACATGGTTTTCTAAAGATCATTAAGTCTATATAACACATTTAAGTTCTGTGTAGTATCCATGAAAAGCAAATGGCCTTAATTCAGTCTACAAAATATTTCGTTTTCTGTGTTTATCCTTTAGGGTCATCTGCCATGTTATGAACATGTGAAAACTGTGCTAATTGGTTCTGAGCTGCCACTGCAAATGGGTCCTAAATACCAGTCTAGAGTATTATATATATAAAATTTTCCAAAACAAGTAGAAACCTAAACACTGAGATACAAACCTAAACACTAAAATACATTTTGATTCTTAGTTCAGATAATTGTATAAAGATGCACACACACATATTTATATCTCTTTCAGGTCTTCAGCCTCATTTAGGTCTGTCTCCTCTATGTTCCTTTAATACCTTCAATTATAGCACCTATGATTGTATAATAATAATTGGTATACATGTTGTTCTTTTCCACTACTCCATAAACTTTTTTGAGAATCTGTTTCCTGTTTGTCTGTCTCATCTCTGGTTCTAACGTAAACTAACACAACAAAGGCCCAAAGTAGCTCTATGTAAAATAAAAGAATGAATGATGGAACTAATTAAGCAATCAAAAAAATTGAGTTCTTGCTTTGCACTAGCACCAATATTAGGAAATATTAGAGCTATAAAAATAAATCACATCTAAGTTATATACTGAATGAGGTTATAGAAATTATTTTAACATAGAAAATGAAAACATCAAGAAACTATTGTAAGGATGTAGTTAAGAGCCAATTCACTTACATCAGGGTTGATGTTGGAAGCATATATTATCCATATTTATGAGGACAAAGATTTTTTATTTGACTTGAGTATCTTTACTTGTTAAATCATACAGAGGTTTTCACATCTTATGAAAGATCTCCTAGTAATAAAAGTAATGCGCATACTGCTCATGGTAAAATGAGGCAGGAAAGCCAAATAGGAACACTTAGATTTAGTCTACCCTATGACCCATATCAACTCACTGGCAATCCTGAATGACTGACCAACATATGCCATTCACAGGCAAATCAATCCCATCTGTTATACCTCCTGAATCATTGATGTTTGGATGCACCAGTGCGATGATGTGTAGAACAGCCTTTGGGATATAACTGGAGTAAACATATGTTGATAAAAGGCCTAAGGCTTGGGAGAAGTCATGGTACTTTGTAAATTATCCACCAAAATAAACAAAACTAGATGATTATAAATTTTCACACATAATGGAGGAGTAAGTCAGCTAAAATGCCTCAAATAAATACAAAATGACTCAAAGCATAAAGAAGGGCACAGGAAAGATGATTACAATTTTTACTGACACCTTGATATTTGGCTTTCAAAACCTATCCAGAAATCAAAAAGTAAATATGAACTTTATAATAATAATTTCCTATAGACCTTATCCTCAAATATTAATTACATTATTCATACTTTATTCTTAGCAAAAGTATGCATTTTTAAAATGGTTGGGTGATTGGGAATACTTTTTGACATAGAAGACTACCAAAAGCAGTGGCATGTAATCATGATCGTAATAGGCAAAGCGGTCACCCAAATGATGCCCTCAGACATGTGAATATGTTACGTTATATGAGAAAAGAGATTTTACAAATATAATTAAGGTTATGGACCTTAAAGTAGGAGGATTCTCCTGGATTATCTGGGTGAGTCCAATCTAATCACATGAGCCCTCAAAAGTAGAAAGGTTTCTCTGGCCGAAGGTAGAGAGATGCAGCAGAAAGAAAAGTTAAAGAGATCCAAAGCTTGAGAAGAACTCAACCCGCCATTTCTGGAGGCGAGCTACATGCAAAGCATGAGAAGGAAGTCAGCGTCTCCAGGAAAGAAGTCAGTTCTCTGACTAGTAGCCAGTAAGGCAAGGGAGACCTTAGCTCTACAACCACAAGAAACTTAATTTGGCCAACTTCTGAATGAGCTTGGAGGCAAAATGTCTCTGTCCTCCAGAGATGGGAGCCCAGCTCTGGTGAAAGAAATTATTAGATTTTTTTCTTTTTTCTTTTTGGAATCTCTCTCCCTGACTCAAGGCTTGGAACCTCTCCAGAGAGTTATCTGGGGCAGGGGATAGAGCCCATCTCAATTATTTTCCTCCTCTCCATGATCATTGTGGCCTAGATGTATTAATAGTTAAGATGGGAGAAAATCAAGGTGATTGAATGAACTGAAAATGAGTTTGAAAAGTCAGAAATCATAAATACCATGTTAAGAAACTTATTTCTACTATTTTTTAGTTTTTGTCTTGTTTTTCCAAAAAATGAATACAATCAGTTAATTATGTAATTTAAAAAATCACCTAATAGCAATATGAAAGATGGATTACAGGGCAGAAGAGTTGATGGGGGCCTGAAATGGGGTGGAAATTTTTGAATTGCCAAAAGCTTGCATTTAAAATAACTCTAAAAATGGGCTCTAATGAGTATACCATTGAATCTGTAAAATGACACAAAAATAGGAGTCAATAGTGATGCTAGTTTTTATAACTTAAGAAAATTGGGGATAATGATTTCAGGGACAAAAGGGAAAAAGAGGTTTTGTTGGTGGTGGTGGTGGTGTTTTTTATGGAGAAAGACCTATATAGCTAAAATTAGAATATATGCTAAGTTAGGGGTCTATATGATATCCAGCTAAATGAATTATGACCTAAAAGTGTTTCCGTTTGACATTTATAGGCAATATATTTTATTTGGTAATCCTATATTTATTTAGTGTAAAGAAGTTGGAAATTTGTAAACCAGTGATTTTTTTTATCCTCTATAAACTTATCTAAATCCTCATTTATCAGTAACTTCCTTGTCATAATAATTGCCCAATTGTTGGTCCTCCTATTTGAACTATAGGACAATTTAATTGTGAACATAAGAATCTGCCTTGAAACCAAGTGCAGATCCAACTCTTTCATGTCTCGAGTCCATTTGTGAGATTTTGACAGACAGTCCACTAGATGCCTGAAGAGATTGTTAAAAATCTTTTAACAAATTAAATTAGAAGGTGACTCTGACTTAAGCAGATCTTAGAGCAAAGTTAACACAGAATTTTAAAATAATGTCTGTTTTTTTCTCTATTGCTAATGGGAAAAAAAAACTTTTCAAAGTTATTCTGGTCAAAAATGAAATAAGGAAAGAAAGACTATGTGCTATGGATCGATAATAGCCCAAACTGCAATATTTTATGTTCCAAATGAAGCAGGTACTATAAGTTAGCTCCTGTTTCAGATGAGGACTATAATTTTAAAAATTGCCCTGATCTATGTTTCTGTCCTTTATAAAAGGAAAGTGAGTTCAACTTACATTTAGACCAAAATACTAAAACCTTTTCCTGATTAATCAACTGTTCCTTTCTGGTTGGTGACAAGGCACCTTTAAAGATTTTCAACATGTCTAAGGCCCGTGGAGACATACATCCACAGATCATGAACTTTTTAAACAAATGATGAGAATTTAAACAATACTACATTACAAACATCCAACAGCGAATCTTATTTTTCTATTTGACTAGTTCTATTCCCCCCAAGAACTCCTACTAGCTGAAGAAGTATGGACATTTGTTTGAAGTTATAAATGACTTTCTGACTTTATCCATCACTGACGAAATATCCATTTCTATTTGCTTTCAACAATAAAAACTATTAAATTAATATTTTCATGTTTAAAGGATGTTCAAGACTTAACTTGAAATTCATCGATCTACACAAGTTTATAGACGAGGAAAAAAATGTTTGTCCAGTAATAATCTTTCAAGTTTAAAAACTTCAAGATCTGGTTACCAGGTTAAGTACAAGTTAGGAAATGTATAAATGAATGATTTGTTAACCAGGTATTTGATATTCACTGAGCATCGATTGTGTAGAGGGATTTGTAAAGGCTCAGAGGCTCAATGGCATTACTTCCTCATCATTTAGGACAGATGAGCATCCACTGCATTTCTAATGATTTTTATAAAATAAAAGTTCACAGGAATCTCCTCACACCAACTCCAAAATTTACACCAAGACAATTCCATAAAAACTTTCTTTGTGTATTCTTTCATGTTTATAATGCTTAAATTGAATCACTTCCCTGAGTTTTCCCTCAGTTGAGATGACTCATTAAATATACCTTCAATTTCTTTGTAAGAGCTCTTCAATAATTGAAGATTATTCACTAAGTTCCAAATGTAAATTTAGTTACCATTTGGGGTACTTCTATAGAGACCTACACAGTATGAAAATGGTCTATGGGGGTAGGAAGAAATAAGACCCAGAAAATAGAAAAAAAAAATGCATTCTGGTTCTGTTTCCAAGTAGACTTAAAAAATATTCTGATTTCTCTGTAATTCATTTTTATAAGATGAGAACTCATTAATCTAATAATTATTATAAAGCTTACACCTGTGCAAGAACCTTGGCTAGACAGTAGCAACAGAGTGATGAAACAACCAGATATAGTTCTAGCTTTAAATAGAAGTAGAGTGGGGATGGACAATTAAAAAAGAAAAAAAGAAAAGAAAAGGCTAGGAAAGAAAAGAAAGAAGGAAAAAAAGTGGAAAGTGGCAAGGGTAAGAAGATATGAGAGTACATTACAGAGATTGTTTATTTATTCTGTAATTCTCAAAAGTATACTGTGATATGCTATATGTCTGAAAAGATGAAACAAACATCACAATGAAAAGCAGGCCATCTGTTACTATCTCTATGATAATTAAAATGTGCCTGGGCAGTTGTCAAAGTCACCTGACAAGTAGGGCACTCATTATCCACTTAAATTTGTATAATTTGTTTTTCTTTAATTTTTTTTTAATTTGAACATATTACAGGGGTACAAATGTTTAGGTAACATATTGCCCTTGCCACTCCCGAGTCAGAGCTTCAAGCATGTCCATCCCCTAGACAGTGCACACCACACCCATTAGGTGTGTATATACCCATCACCTTCTCCCCACCATCTGCCCAACACCCAGGAAATTTTATTGCTATATATGCACTTAAGTGTTGATCAGTTAATACCAATTTGATGGTGAGTACATGTGGTGCTTGTTTTTCCATTCTTATAATACTTCACTTAGTAGAATGGGTCCCAGCTCTATCCAGGATAATACAAGAGGTACTATATCACCATTGTTTTTTGTAACTGAGTAGAACTCCATGGTATACATATACCACATTTTATTAATCCACTCATGTATTGATGGGCACTGGGGTTGTTTCCACATCATTGCGACTGTGAATTGAGCTGCTATAAACATTCGACTGCAGATGTCTTTTTTATAAAATGTCTTTTGTTCTTTTGGGTAGACACCCAGTAATGAGATTGCTGGATCAAATGGTAGTTCTACTGGTATCTCTTTGAGGTATCTCCACATTGCTTTCCACAGAGGTTGTACTATTTTGCAGTCCCACCAGCAGTCTATGAGTCTTCCTATCTCTCCGCATCCACACCAACATTTATTGTTTTGAGACTTTTTGATAAAGGCCATTCACACTGGGGATAAGTGATATCTCATTGTGGTTTTGATTTGTGTTTCACTGATGATTAGAGATATTGAGCATTTTTTCATATGTTTTTTAGCCACTAGTCTATCTTTTTTGGAAAAGTTTCTGTTCATATCCTTTGCCCACTTTTTGGTAGGGTGGTTTGATTTTTTCATGCTGATTTTCCTGAGTTCTATATAGATGCTAGTTATCATCCCTTTATCAGATGTGTAAGATGCGAATATTTTCTCCCATTCTGTAGGTTGTCTGTTTGCTATCATGATAGTTTCCTTGGCTGTGCTAAAGCTTTTTAATTTGATCAGGTCCCACTTACTTATTTTTGTTGTTGCTGCTGTGATTGCCTTTGGGGTCTTCTTCATAAATTCTTTGCCTAGGCCAATGTCTGTAAGAGTTTTTCCAACATTTTCTTCTAGAATTCTTATAGTTTCACGCCTTAGGTTTAAGTCTGTTATCCACCGTGAGTTGATTTTTGTTAAGAGGTAAAAGGTGCAGATCCTGTTTCAGTTCTCCTACATGTGGCTATCCAGTTTCCCAGCACCATTTATTGAATAAGGATTATTTTCCCCAGTATAAGTTTTTGTCTGCTTTTTCAAGGGTTAGATGGCTATATGAAGATGGTTTTATATCTGGGTTTTCTGTCCTGTTCCATTGGTCTATGTCTCTGTTTTTCTCCTAGTACCATGCTGTTTTAGTTACTATAGCTTTATAGTATAGCTTGAAGTCTGGAAAATTGATTCCTCCTAATTTGTTCTTCTTGCTTAAGATTGCTTTTGCTATACGAGATCTTCTCTGGTTTCATAGAAAGCATAGAATTATTTTTTCTAGATCTGTGAAAAATGATGTTGGTATTTTAAGAGGGATTGCATTGAATCTGTAGATCAGTTTGAGTAATATAGAGATTTTAACAATTTTGATTCTGTTGACCCATGAGCATGGTATAGTTTTCCACCTGTTTGCAACCTCTGCTATTTCCTTCCTCAGTGTTTTGTAATTCTCCCTGTAGAAGTCTTTTACCTTCTTAGTTAAATATATTCCTAGATATTTTATTTTCTTTGTTGCTATTGTGAAAAGTATTGAGTCTTTGATTTCGTTCTCAGATTGACGGTTGTTGGTGTAAAGGAATGCTACTGATTTCTGTACATTGATTTTGTAACCTGATACTTTGCTGAATTTATCAATTCCAGTAGTCTCATGGCAGAATCTTTGGGGTTTTCTAGACATAAGATCATATCGGGAGCAAAGAGCAATAGTTTGACCTCTTCTGCCCCCATTTGGATGCCCTTGATTTCTTTCTCTTGTTTGATTGCTCTGGCTAGGACTTCCAGCACTATGTTGAATAGAAGCAGTGATAAATGGCAACCTTGTCTGGTTCCAGTTCTAAGTGGGAGTGCTTTCAATTTTTCCCCATTCAGTATGATGTTGGCTGTGGGTTTGACATATATGGCTTGTATCATTTTTAGGTAAGTCCCATCTATGCCTATTTTGTTAAGCGTTCTTATCATAAAAGGGCGTTGAATTTTGTCAAATGCTTTTTCTGTGTCTATTGAGAGGATCATATGGTCTTTGTTTTTGCTTCTATTTATGTGGTGAATTACATTTATAGATTTGCACATGTTGAACCATCCCTGCATCTCTGGGATGAAGCCCACTTGGTCGGGATGTATTATTTTTTTGATAAGTACTTGAATTTCGTTTGCTAGGATTTTGCTGAGAATTTTTGTATCTATATTTATAAGGGATATTGGTCTATAGTTTTCTTTTTTTGCCGTGTCCTTTCTTGGTTTTGGTATCAGGGTGATGTTGGCTTCGTAAAATGTGTTGGGGACGATCCCTTCCTTCTTGATGTAGTAGGTAATTTCTGCAGTTCTTCTTTGGTGATCTGGCAAAATTTGGTTGTGAAACCATCTGGTCTGGGACTTTTCTTTTTAGGAAGGTTTTTTTTTTATTGCTGTTTCAATTTCTGTGCTTGGTATTGGTCTGTCCAGGAATTGTTTTTCTTCCTGATTGACCCTAGGGAGGCTGTGTATTTCTAAGAATTTGTCCATTTCCTCCACATTTTCCAGTTTATGTTCATAGAAGTTTTTATAGTATTCATAGAAGATATTTTGTATTCTGTGGCATCAGTTGTCATTTCTCCTTTTTCATTCCTGATGGAGCTTATTAGAGTTCTTTCTTTTCTGCTTCTCGTTAATCTAGCCAGAGGCATGTCAGTTTTGTTTATTTTTTCAAAGAACCAACTTTATATTTTATTAATCTTCCATATAATTTTTTTATTGTCAATTTCATTTAGTTCTGTTTGATCTTTGTTATTTTCTTCTGCTGGCTTTGGGGTTGGTTTCCTCATCCTTTTACAGTTCTTTGGGACAATTCATTAGATTGTTGATTTGTGATCTTTGTGTCTTTTGGATGTAGGCATTTATGGATATAAATTTTCCTCTCAGGGCTGCTTTAGCTGTGTCTCACAGATTTTGATAACTTGTGTCTTCTTTATCATTTAGTTCAAAGAATCTTTTGATTTCCATCATGATTTCCTCCTTAACGCAATAATCGTTCAGTAGAAGATTGTTTAGTTTCCATGACTTTGTGTAAAGATGAGAGTTTCTGTTGGAGTTGATTTCTAATTTTATTCCACTGTGGTCTGAGAAGATGCATGGTATAATTTATATTTTTTAAAATTTTTGAGACATGCTTTGTGGCCTAGAATATGGTCAATCTTAGAGAATGTCCCATGAGCTGATGAGAAAAACGTATATTCAGAGGTTTGGGGGAAGAATGTTCTATAATGTCACTCAGGCCTACTTATTCTAGAGTTTTGTTTAAGTCCATTGTTTCTTTGTTTGTTCTCTGCTTGGAGGATCTGTCCTGTTCTGTCAGAGGATTGTTGAAGTCTCCAATCATTATGGTGTCACTGTTTACCATTTTGTTTAGATCAAGTAGGATTTGCTTTATGAATATGGGTACACCTGAGTGAGGTGCGTAAATATTTAGAATTGTTATGTCTTCTTCTTGAATTGTACCCTTCACCATTATATAGTGACCCTGTTTGTCTTTCATCACTTTTGTTAATTTGAAGACGAAGTTATCTGAAATCAGAACTGCCACGCCAGCTTTCTTTTGGCTTCTGTTAGCTTGAAATATTGTTTTCCATCCCTTCACCATGAGTCTGAATGCATCCTTGTGGGTTAGAAGTGTTTCCTGAAGACATAAGATACTTAGCTTGTGTGTATTTATCCATTCACCCAGCCTGTGTCTCTTTAGTGGGCAATTGGAGCCATTCACATTCATTGAGAGAATTGATAAGTGGGGTAGATTTCTGTTCATCCTGTTGAGTTGAACTTTGTTGCTTTGTTTTTCCTCTTAGGCCATTGTGGTATCTAGCCTTTCACCTTTAGCTTTTGGATGATTTAACATTCGTGAGTGTTTCTTGTGCTGATCTATGTGTAATACTGTTTTGAGTACTTTCTGGAGGACGAGTCTTGTCTTGATGAATTCCCTCGGTCTTTGCTTGTCTGAGAAGGTCTTTATTTCTCCTTCACATGCAAAACTTAGTTTTGTGGGGTACAGGATTCTAGGCTGGGCATTATTCTGTTTGAGAAGAGTGAGAATGGGGCCCCAGTCTCTTTTTGCTTCTAAGGTCTCAGTTGAGAAGTCTGACGTTATTCTGATGGGTTTTCCTTTGTAGGTTACCTGCTTCTTTCACCTTACAGCTCATGGGGGCCCTCTTTGGTGGTTATTTTGGTCAGTCTGGTGACCGTGCATTCTGGTGTCTTCCTGTTTGTGAAGAATTTCCCAGGAGTCCTTTGAGCTTCTTGTATCTGAATATCTAGATTTTTAGCAAGGCCTGGGAAGTTTTCCTCTATTATATCCTCAAATAGCTTATCCAACCCTTGTATATTTTCTTCTTCACCCTCAGGGATGCATATGATTCTCACGTTAGGCCTCTTCACATAATCCCATATCTCTTGTAAGCTTTGCTCTTTTCTCTTATTTCTCTGTTCTATCTCTGATACTGACTTATTTAACTGAAAGGTGTTATCTTCAATCCCTGAGATTCTTTCTTATGTTTGATCTACCCTATTCTTGAGGCTTTCCACTGTTTTATAATTCCCTGAATAAATTCTTCATTTCGAGAAGTTTGGCTTGATTTTTCTTTAATATTTCAATTTCTTTAGTGAATTTTTCTTTCAAGTCCTGGATTTTTTTGTGGTTTCTTTGTGTTGGTTATCCATTTTTTCTTGCATACATTGAGTTTTCTTACAATCCATGTTCGAAATTCTTCTGCCATTTTAGTGTTCTGAATCTGGTTGATGCCCATTGCTAGAAAGCCGGTTGTTCCTCTTTGAGGGTGTGCTCTCCATTGATTCTTCATACTTCCAGAGTTCTTTCGCTGATTTCTTCCCATCTGGATCAGCTGTTGCTTCTTACCTTTAGATTTTCGTTTGAATAATGACATGCCCTGTTTAGTCTCTGAGCCAGTAGATGGTGTTTGTGGGTGAGATTCTACCACACCCTGTATGATGAGTCAGTAGATGAATTTAAAAGATGTGCAAAATGACCTCCCTGTCGGTAGGTGGGGTTTGCTGGGAGGAGCAGGCTGCAATGTTGTTTTGGGGTCCTGTATCCAGCTTTCGTTCCTCTGGAGAGGCACTCTAGTGCCTCAGCTGGTGGGTGGTGCACTGGGACTTCCAGGTGTGTCCTTATTCTCCTCCTCAGTGGGGACAAGTCAGGGAGTGAATCTGGGCAGAGCTGGGTTAGGTGAGCATGCCCTGAAGCACCACAAATGCTGTTAGTAGGAGGTCAAAGTTCTGTTCTCTGCTTCTAGGCAAAGCTGCCAGGGAGGGGCTGAAATGGCCCCACTCAACTGAAAAGTCTGCGTGTGGGGGTGGGGCTGTCTAAGACCTGCAGTCTGGAGCAGGCCTGGATCCTTTCCACTCTCCCCTATTCCACAGTTTCTCCCTGGCCTCTGCCGGCAGGCAGGACCTCAAGCCAGTGGATCTCCCCTGGCTGTGATGCAGGCCAGGAGGGTCCCTGCACAGGCTTGCAGTGTGAGCTGGGCTCACAGGCCAGAGAGAGGAGTGCTGGTCTCAAGTCACCCACAGGGCTCCCAAACCAGATCAATGTCTCTTTGCCTTGGGATTTTCCCCACTCTCCTGGAGTCACCAGGCAAGTGGCACCTGGGAGGGCTGGTGGGTAGGGAGCTCGCAGTCTGAGTACCCCTCAGTCTGATGTAGGGCCCCTAAAGGAAAGGTCCCATTCCCTGCAGATGCCTCTGAGTGGTGGCTAAATTGTCTCTCTTAGCAGCCATGGGCAGGAAACGGGAAGAGGAGAATGAAGCAATATGGCACCTGCTGATTGCCTCAGGGCCAGGAGGTGCCCTGAGGGAGCTGGGAGCCTGGTGCCCTGTCTGCAAGAGGCTCACCACTCACTGGCGGTGGGCGTCTCTGGGCTGGTGTTGGCAGGTCTCTCCAACCACTCAGGAGCCCACCAGCTGTCCAAGATGCAAGGGAGGGGAAATTTAACCTCTCCACCTACCCTTGTTGCTGATCTCCAAGCCTCTCAGGGGCCTTTCTCCTTCCAGGTTTCCTCCGCAACTTCTTCCCGTGGAGTCGCCTGTATTTTCAGGCACCCTTCCTTCCAACCCTCATCGGGTCTGTGTTTCTCTGCCTGTTAATTTTTTTTTAATTTCTTCTAAAATGTGTCTTTCTTGAAGAGACACTCTGGCTGGTGGTTTTTCTCATCTGCCATCTTGCTACTCTTCCTATTCAATTCAAATTTGTGTAGTTTAAATTAAAGCATAATAAACTGCCTATAATAGACACTAAATGAATACTTAATGAATAAAATATTTTGATACTCCAAAGATGTATGTTGTTTCTACTCATACCATGAAACATATGATTAATGCAGACACATATGCTTCTTTATAACACAGAAAGCATGATATCTATGTTCTCTGAAACTAGAATATTATAGTTCTGCTGAATAAATTATTCTTTTAAACATGATAGAATTGTAGAAAATAGGCATGACTCTCTTTGTGATAACTTAGAAGTGATTAAATGTCTAAGTTCAGTATTGGAAGAAATTTTGATGAACCACCACACATATTTATAATAATGTTACCAATTCCAACATATCAACACATTCACCAAGGATAAGATGGTATTATCATTTTTCTTTCATAGATCAATCAAGTGTTGGATTAGATTCAGAAAGGATTCTGCAAAGCACTAAGATTAGAAACTCTTTTAAAGCAGTTATCACTATCAGTCTTTCTAGAAACATCTATTCACAGAAATTAATTGACAGGATTATATTTATAACAAAGTAAGTTTCTTAAAGCCTATTCTTAGAAAACACTTTCAGCCTAGTAGGAAACACAATGTGCATTTGCAAGTAATAAAATCACATTTGTTTTAAATGTTCTAAAACTCTGATTCAAACTAGAGTTCTTTCTAGTCTGATTAACCAGGTTTTACATGATTATAATTACAATCACAAAAAAAGGAATGCCTTTTAGTAAATTCATTCATAACCAATGTCATATCATTTTCCTCTAAATAAATACAAAATATTTCCCCATTTTCACTCTCAAATGTTACGGAGCCCAAGTCACTAAGCCAAGATTTTATTGATTCTTATGGCCCAGGGTTACAAGTTCCTGTTCCCTTTAGAATCCCTATCCACAGTTACATAGCAAATGGGAATAAGTTCAGGACAAAACAGATGGAGAATAGCTGAGTCTTTAGGCAACATTCCAAGTATTTGTTTCTGGCAAAAATGTAAGGGAAAAAAAATGCCACTGCATCTCTGTCCATTATGCATTCACAGCTCTGTGTGAACGTGATAATGATGGTAGTTAAATTAATGTCTCCCTCCTTGCTATAGGGCAAGTCTATGTTATTTCAATCATATATTCAAACATTTACTGCATGCAGGCTCAATGACTGACTTTGCTAATATTAACGATGTCCTTAAATTTTTTCTAGAGAAAATAGGAGAGATAAATAAACAAATAGCTAAATAAATAAATGCACATATTCAAACTTCATTCACTGTTTTGAAAATAAATAGTTTTAGTCCAAGTGGGAACTTATAAGTGAGTATATAATATCAGTGTTACAGCAACATCCTATAACTGTAGAACTTTTGATAAAAGCTTATTATTGAAAAAATCAAAGAGAGAAACTGTAACAACACTCTACATTGGTTCTGTAACAAATGGCTTCCTCTCTCTGCTCCACACATCACAGAATTGGTGGCTGTCACAATGGATGTGATATCTGTCCACCTATTTCTTCACATCAGTGACCTATCTTAGCTCTTTAGAACAATACAGTTTCATTATAAGTCTACTTTTGTAATAATTAATCGTGCACTGTGTTTAATGTCACTGTACATGCACTCTGAGCATGACAATATTCTAATTCAACATAGTTTTTTTCCTTTGACAAGTTTATAATTTATTGGGGAAGAACTAAAAATTTTTCATTATATACATTACACTTACCTTCAAATCCCTTTCTCTAATGTCAGAGGAAAGGTGTCCCTCCAGTTAAGACTAATCTGTCAATTTAAACACTCAATACAAGGTCTACATATCATCTAGGACTCAACTCCATCTATTACCCTTTCTCTCTTCTGCATATTTGAATTTTCTCTCCATTATCACCTCTTCAGCCTACAATAAAACTCAGGTCCCTCCCACTGTTTAACAAGGCAACCTTTGCTTTACTCTGTGTGTCCCTGCTGCAACATTCTCAACCCATTGCAACTTTCTCTCCTCTTTCCTTGCCAATCAAACCTGCAATTATAGCCTCCTTGAGCTATCTTCCTTTTATTCTCTTCCAAACATTCTTCAACCCACCACTATCAGCTTCTCCTGAAAATGCCTTTGCCAAGGCCACAGTGACCACCACTTGCTAAAGCTAATGGACACTTTTAGGGCTTCTCTTTTCTCTTTTCTTTGGTCCTCAAAATACTGTCTCACATAGCTCTTTCCTACCTTACTGACATTTAAGTCTCCATCAGCAGGTGTTTTTCCCTTTTCATCTTATAAATGCCAGTTCCCCAAGGATCCCATCCTCAACTCTTTTTTCTACACACTGCACATGCCTCCTAGAAAATCTTATATAATGTACTGGTTTTAACTACCATCTAAACATATAATAAATAATTTTTACAGCTACATCTGCATTCCTGGCTTTTTCCCAAAGCTCCAGGATCCTATGAACAGCTGCACATAATGTGTATTCATATATATGTTTGTTTATCTGTCATAACCAAATTCTTCATCAGACCATGGAAAACTTGGACTTACTATGTTTCTGAAAAAAAAAAAGATTGTTAAAAGAAATTGTGACACAATCACATATTAAAAATATAGGAGTATTATAATTAATGTGTTGTCCCAAGGCACTGTTTGCATATGTATCTTAATGCTGAAACATTTCTGCACAGATCATTCATATTTCTCAATGAGGAAAGCTTTACAGTCAATATAACCTTTGAAACAAAAAAAGCATATAAATAAGACATAAAGTTAGCTTTAATTCCCTTCCTCAGTTCACATTTCCATTAGCAAATATTCACTGCCATCAAATATTTTCATTTCTTCAGCCTGGGAAGGAACAGAGGACTAATATCTCTGATTTAACCTTAATACAAAGAAGTATGCCTGTTAGTTCACTTTTATTTTAAGAGCTACCAAAATGAATGTACAGCATTAAGTTCATTTCCTAAAAAGAAGAGATACATCTAATGTATCAAGATTATGCACATTACTGAAAGCCCACTATGAGAACATAGTGGCTGTTTAGAATGGGTTGTCATTCAACCATTCTCCTATGCTGTGCCCTCACATGGACAGACTCACCGATGTGGACATAAAGAGAATCCTGCTAATTCCATTTTAACAAATAATGCTTATTTTAGAAGGATTGCATATCTGGAGTATTTCTTGATGCCAGAGCACAGTAACTATCTGAATTTTTTGCTATTGCATTTTGCTTTTGCCAAGGGGAAAAAAAAAAAAATCCTCTGTAAAGAGAGCTGCTTTTCCTGTATCCACTACAAAAAGCTCTACCACTGATTGTTCCCACTCTCTTAATCATGGGCCTTAAAATACCTTTTTATACATATATGTGAATTAACAATACCAGTTGGAACAAGAGAATAACAATGTAAGTAGACCTGAGGTTGTGAAGTATGTTTTTAGGCCGCCTGTTTCTGGATCATCTGAATACTTGTTTAAAAACTAAAAATAAAATTAAATTTAAAAACAGACCCCAGGACAACCCAGAAAATTCACTGAATAGAATATTTCCGGTAGAGCAAGAGTCTGTATTTTAACAGACTTCCAGGGTGATCCTTAAGCACGGTAAAGTTTAAGAACAAGACACGTTTTTATTGTTTTTTCTGGGTTGACTTTGAACAAGAAATCAGAAAGAAGGATGGAAAGCACAGGAGGTTGTCAACAATGCTTTCCTGTTCTGAAAATGGGATACCAATTAGAGAAGGTGCCAGAGCTACTCACCTAAGGAAATGCCAAAGCAATGAAGGCATTCTAGCATGAGGTTGTAGAGGCCTCAGGGACCTAATAAATCACATTATTTATTGTCTATATCTTTAAGATCAGCTTGACTGCCTCTGCTCTCTTTAGAGTTAAAATAACCAACTCACTTCACATCATTTTACTGCACAAAAAAAGCAGTCTATTCAAGCATCCAGGTTGGCCCAGATATAATAATAAGGCCATGCTTTAGAAAGGAAATGAAAAAGAATAAAACATGAACCAAAATTTTACCTCTTCTTCAGTGGAAGCTGTGAATTATGGTTAGAGATAAGATGATAAAACTGCAAGTGATATACTGCTTTAAAAGCAGGAACAAGTGAAATAGGATTTGGCAATCAGAAGAAATGCAAAATTTTCCTTATAGAGGACATCACGTTTGAGGGTGAAATTTTCTTATGTGAACAAGAATTTTTGAGTGAATTTAGTTCAATTCTAAATGCTCTTCCATATCCATAAATATTACCCTGACTCAGGCTTTCTCTCTCCTTCTCTAAATACATTTTCTGGTGGTGGTTATTATAACTCTTCTCTAGCACCAAGGAGATGTCTTAGCAGAAATATGCCTCAACTATTTTTTCAACTATGAAATAAAATAATATTTGACTTTGAAAATATGATTCATATTTTGCCTTAGAATTTTTTTTATAATTTCTGAAGAACCTATGACAACATAATTATTAGATTTTGTTTTTCTTCTAAACCTGCTAAAGTGACTAATAAAGTATGGTAGGAAAAGAAAAACTAAGAGCAGACCATATTTGAATCACAAATTTCGTCATACGTTAAACTGAGGCAACAGTATCTTCCCTAAGTGCTTCACAGTGTTGACAGGAACATCAAATGGCAATATGTGTGTCAGTTACCTACTGGTACATAAGTAACCACCTTAAAGTATAGCAATCTGAATAAAAACCATATACTACCTCAGAATTCTATAATTTGGACTATGTTTAGCTGAGGGGTTCTTCTAATGGTCTCCCCTCTGGTCACTCATGAAAGAAATCTTCTGAGCTTAGTTGGTCCACAATGGTCTCACTCACCTGTCTGGTATTTAGCTGGGAATGTTTTTCTGGGCACTTCTGTTCTTCTCCACATGACTTCTCCAGCATGTTTCGAGAGGGCAAAGCACAATGTGTAAGAATTGAGCAAGCCTCTGCTTGCATCCCCTTTGCTAATATCCAGCTAGTCAAAGTAAGGCACATGGCCAAGTCACTGAAGGTGGGGATTACACAAAGGTGTAGATAGATAAGTGTGATTCATCAGGTACCATTATTATCACAATCAACCAAAAACTGTAGCATAATTATTTTCAAAATTGTAAAGGATCATACAAATATAAGAAACTTAATAGTAAAAGTAATAGTAAAAATAGTAAAGACTTACAAAAACAAATTTGGACCAAGTTTACCAATATCTTCCCCTCTTGACCATTGACTTTATTTGCTACTGTGTAATAAATTTGATTTACGTTTTGTCACTTTTTAAAAATGTCATTTAAAGTATATGTCAGTGGGGACTCATTTGGGATACATGTTTGCTCAAGAATAAATGGAAAAGATTCTGTTCATGTTATTTGTCCACTTTTTAATGAGGTTGTTTGATTTTTTTCTTGTTGGTTTTCCTGAGTTCTGTATAAATTCTAGTTATTAGGCCTTTACCAGATGTATAGCATGCAAATATTATCTCCCATTCTGTAGGTTGTTTACTCACTTTAATGATAGTGTCCTTGGCTGTGCAGAAGCTTTTTAATTTGATCAGGTCCCACTTACTTATTTTTTGTTGTTGCTGAAATTGCTTTTGTGGTCTTCTTCATAATTTTTTTGCCTAGGCGAGTGTCTGTAAGAGTTTTATCCAACATTTTCTTTTAGGATTTTTATGATTTCGTGCCTTAGGTTTCAGTCTGTTATCCATCATGAGCTGATTTTTTGTGAGTGGTGAGAGGTGCAGATCCTGTTTCAATCTTCTATAGGTGGCTATCCAGTTTTCCTAGCACTATTTATTGAATAGAGATTCTTTCCCCCACTGTATGTTTTTGTCTGCTTTGTCAAAGATCAGATGGCCACATGAGTAGGGTTTTATATCTGGGTTCTCTGTCCTGTTCCATTGGTCTATGTCTCTGCTCTTGTGCCAGTACCATGCTGTTTTGGTTACTATAGCTTTATAGTATATCTTGAAGTCTGGTAAACTGATGCCTCCCAATTTGATCTTTTTGCTTAAGGCTGCTTTGGCTATACCGGGTTTTCTCTGGTTCCATACAAAGCACAGAATTATTTTTTCTAGATCAGCAAAAAATGATGTTGATATTTTAATAGGGATTGCATTGAATCTGTAGATCACTTTGGGTAGCATAGACATTTTAACAATGTTGATTCCGTCGACCCATGAGCATGATATGGTTTTTCATCTGTTTATGTCCTCTGGTATTTCCTTCCTCAATATTTCTTATTCATGCTAAAACTTGGGTTCATTTTCTTTGTTCCTTTCCTTAGGCAACCTGGATGAAAACTGGCCACTCCCTTCACACAATTACATAATCCTCCATACACACAAAGGCTGTTCTTAAAACATCTCTTATTTTTTCTCTTCTTTGGGCTAAGTTACATTTTCTAAACTACCCCTTAAATGTTTTATTTTCAAACCCTTCAACCACTTTCACTAAACTCTTCTAAATCCTCTCAAAAATTTCAATTCCCATCTCCAGGGAGTGAGACTTCTTCATCTTAGGTTGTGATTAACCAGAGACAACTATAATGTAAAGTTAACTTCTCCTACATTAGATTGTTTTAAGAATTAAATAAATTGATAAATTTTCCTATAATGAGCTTAAAATAGTAACTAGTATAAAATATGGTTAACAAATATGAGTTATCGTAGTAGTAATAGTTGTTCTTCGACATATTTTAAACATTCTCATGTGTTGGCACTTTTCCTAATAGTACTTATTCTTGAGCAATATATAGCTTTCTTACCCACACAGACTGTTACCTCTTCTTCACCTTTATTCAGGAAGAATCAATGATTTTTCCACTTGTGCATTCCATTTTCCAAAATATATGCATTTATCAAAGTCATTTGGAATTTGAATTTATCTTCTCACTTTCAAAGCAGTTTTTCCATGTTTGGGTAAGGTTGTAACTAATGTAAATTTATTATAGTGAATTAGATAAGCCATGTGGTCCTGAGTAGGGGTTGGGAGAAGGGAGGTGTTCTTTATTAAGTATCACCATGTACCAGAGTAGGAAATCATTGTATGCTTTGAAAGACCATCTGATTTAATTCAAACAATAATGTAAGTAATAACTAACATGTTTTGAGCATTTACTATGTGCTATCTGTACTGAGTAAATCATGTGTTTTTCTCTTTTATCCTCACAAAAATACAATGCTTTAGTAGGTATTCACACTGTTTCCACTTTATAAATGATAAAATTCAGTCTTAGATATGTGGAATGACTTGCTTAAGGCTACACAACTAATAAGTGGTACCTGCTGCTACAGTCCTCTCAGAGGACAACCTGCCTTCCAGGATTTCCATCAAGTGCACCTCTATCATTCAGCTGCCACAGCTGACTAGGAAGGTAAATACTACATTTGGTAATTGATCTGGATGTGGTTCTAGCCACCTGCCCTTTCTGAAGATTGACTTATTATCATACATTCATCTTCAGACTCAAGCCCTACATACCTTAACAGACCATGCCCAGGATCCTGAGCTCTCCTTGACCTTCACCCAACCAAGAAAGTTTTAATAAAAATCTCTGATTTTATGACCTAAATTCCCTGCCACCATCTGACCCTGGGTTTTCATGTTTATTTTTCATGCTTTTCCCTTTCCAGACCTGCCTTTCAGGTCTGGAAAAAAAGCATTCAGTGACTTCATATATTTTTCACCTTGATTTTCACTTCTATTTGCAAAAATAATAGCAAAACATTTCCACAAAATCTTCTGTAAATCAGCTTGAAAACTCCTATTATGTATAATATGTTTTGATGGAAGTTTTAATTAGATTTATAAAACTAATGTAATTATCAGCAATACTTTTTTCTGATATGCGTGTAAATATACTCTTTATCTAATAAAAATGACACACAGAAGGTGAAGAATTGTTTCATAGGAATAAAGATTACCTGAGAAAAATTGCCATTCATGTTGAACACCCAGTTTTATATGACTGACAATGTGTTAATAATTATGATAGTTTCAGTTGTCACTGAAGGGGGAAAAAGCAGAATACTAGTGTTGCACAAATATAGGTTCATCAAGTGTATTACCTGAGGAGTATTAACCATTATTTATTTTTAAAATAATTATCTTTTTTTAACACTAGTATATCATAAGTATCCACAGGATACTAACTTGTGAAATATAAGTTATTGAAAGACATGGGTATTATCCTTACATATCTTTAAAATGCAACATGGTAGGCTCATCATTCATTTACATCATTAATAGAGGAGATATAAGTGATTTGGTAGAGAGTTGCCCCACTAGTACATTAATGTTTTATTCATTAATTTATTAAACAGATTGACTACTGTGATAAATTAGGGCTTCTAGACCTGCAAAATATGCTTGTATAGACAGGTGTGGTGGCATTCACCTGTAGTTACAACTACTTGGGAGTATGAGGCAGGAGGATAGCTTGAGCCCAGGAGTTCAAGGCCAACCTGGGCAACTTGGTGAGACCCCCATCTCTTAAAAATGTATACACACACATACACACATATATATGTATATATTTATATGCTTATACAACATACCAAAAACACATTCCAGAGTTTCCTTGTTGTTTTAATTTGTCCTTATTTATAGCCTAACCATATAAATACGTAAACCTTGTAAATACTTTATAGACATCAAAATTCGGGCCCTCAAAATTTCAGTTGCTGTTCAAAGTACAAATTGTCTCTGGTAAGTAGTCTCTTCCTTTGACATAGACATTGCATCACCAGAACTCACAAAGTAAAGAGTCTCTGCATAATCGAAATACTCAGAGCCCCTCACAGCTCCAAGTGCCATTATGCTTATGCTAAAGTGAGTGAGAAAGTCAAAGAAAAGGATAGTGTTCACAGTAGTCAGAGACAGGATTCCCACAAATCAACTGAAGAGTTTTAGACCTGCTCTGATCTTTTGTGCATTTTTACTGGAAAAACTACTGAACCGAAGGCTAAAACCTCGCAATAGCTGTGTTCTAGTTGTAACTCCAGAAACAAGTCGTTTACCTGCCCACCTCAATTTTCTCATTCCCAAACTTCAGAGATTGGTCTATCCGAACTTGGTAAACATCCTGAAACCTCTCCACAGAAAAAAGTATCCCAAACCGTTTCATTTAGGTATGACATTTCAGGAGATCCAAGTGCTTCTTAAAACTTTGTTTTTGAGATTTAAACTTGTTTTTAACAGTAAATTTTATTAATTTTAATTGCTATGTAGTAGTGCAGTGTATGTATAAATCACAGTTTATCTAATCTACTTCTGAGATGGATTAATTTCAGATTTTTACTATTAAAAATAATATGACAATCACCATGCTTATACAAGAGCATAAATTTTACCAGGATAAATACCTAGAAATAGAACTGCTAACTCATGGGCTATGTGTCCCTTCAACTTCAATAAATATTGATAAATTGATCTCTATAGCAATTGTAACAATTGCTTCCACCAGCAGTGTGTAAGCATTTCCGTTTCCTCACATCTTACCAACTATTAGTGTCATTAAATGTATTAATCATTTTTATGTATATGGAATATAACTACTTATTGGCTTAATTTACGTTTCCCTAGGAAACTCTTTTCGCTGAGTCTCTGTACAATGAATGATACTGAGGTCTGAGTGAAAGAAATAAGAAAATAAACATAAAACAAAAAGTACCAAGAATTAGAGCATAAACATTATTTACAGATCATAAAACTTTATACTTAGAAAATCTAAGAGAATCCACACAATTTTAGATATAATAAGAGAGGTTAGCAAGTTTGCTGACTATATGATCAATACCTAAAAATTCTTAGCATCTGTACAAAAATTAAATATGTTTATGTTTTATTTTTATATTTTTAAATAAATATTTTAATTTTGTTAAAAATAGCAAGAAAAACAAGACACATAGGAATAAATGAAATTTGTGCAAGATATTTACAATGAGAAAGATGAGACTATAGAAGTTATAAAAAAATGACCTAAATAAATAGAAAGATAAATTTTTTTTTCCACGGGAAAAAGGTAATTCTCCTCACACTAATATATAATCTCAGTGTCACTGTGATCAATACCTGAACAAGGTTTTCTTAAAATCTTATTCTATTGCCATTATATTCATGCTGAAGATTAGTCCCTTCACTAAACTAACTTATGATCTAATTGATTGAAACTCATTTGTGCATTAAAACAATTCAGCAAGTGACAGGTTTTAAAAGAATAGTACAAGAAACGAAAGCTATAATAGTCCTAGAAAATAACTTGCATCTAACGTGGTCAGAAAAGATGTTTATACAGTTAAAATTGGACCTGGAATTTTGGATAAAATTTGAATAAATAGGGTGCAGAGAAAGGTTCATTACTGCAAGGTGAAATTGCCTGAACAAAGCACAAATATGATCCATGGCTTGGCCAAGGCCACAAACCCAATATTTTTGGGAAAAGTCAGGGTTAGAACCCAGAACTTGTTTGACCACACCTAGGCATTCCAATTTCCAAGCTCTAGCCACAAAGAGACCAACGTAACCTAGTGTTCAGATAAATGAAGGTGCACAGCAATCTGTGATCTAGAAGATATTTCTGGGGCTAACATTCAAAGTTTAGGATTTGAAGGATAAAGAGTAAATGTGAAAAAATATTATAGTCCAAACTATAAAGACCCTTAAATACCAGGCTTAGGAGTTTGGACTTTATTATAAAAGCAAAAATTAGTAAAACTCTGTTGTATAAAAACTTGTTAAAGAACATGTGGTACTGATGAGAAGTCTGTAGCTGATTGTAAATAAAAGACAGTACATCTTCCCTTTCCCTATCCACCTTCCTCCCAAGATGTAAATATATATCAAAAAACATCATACTGTACCCCCTAAATATATATAACTATTATTTGTTAACTAAAGTAAAATTTTTAAAAAGCACATTATTTGGAACAGGATATAATCTATGATTTCTTGTCACATGTAGATTTAAGAAGTCCCAGTTTTATCCTTTATGTAGCTAGTAAAAAAGTAGATGAGATAACCTCCATCCAAACTGACAAATGGTATAGCTCTTCTATGGCTGACGTTTGATTTGTGACAAATGCTCATTCAAAATGAGCTCTCAGGAAATATTTCCTTTCTGATCTGCTTTCAAATTATGCATGCTTAGGTCAGGAGGCCTGCCTGCCCCTAACTGTAAGATAATAGAGTTCAAGTGTTTTCTTTTGTTTTTTCTTCTGGATATGTCTTCCTATTTATTATCTTCCTATTTTAATTAAAAAAAAACCTAATGTGGTGACGATATTTCAGTATTTCCTTTTGAAAGATCAAAAAAATGTATTTTATGTTGTATTTTATAGGTAAAATAAAATTGCATCATTTGTTTTTACCAAAAACATAATGCAATGAAATCATTGCTAAGCATTACTATGGTCTTATAATTTCTCATCAAACATTGGCCCAATGTCTTCGAAGAACATTGAAATGTTTTTGACTTTATACCCCTTAATAACTATGTCGGGAAAGAAAGAATTAGTCAGCATTTCTAATTCATTTTTGTTGGCCTCAGTTGTAACTCAACAATTTGAGGATTTCCCCATCTGGCAACACAAACATTTTTTAAGATGATGTTATTTCTCACAATATTTCTTGTGTTTACATTGCATTTCACGATGTAAATGAGTTTAAGCATCTTTTTGATGACTGATGGAATAAAAAAGGAATCTTGGAGGAAATTGAAAATTGATATCATCTTATCACTGTCCACCAGAATATTAAAATGTGAAATACAAGTGATGAATGGCCAATTCCCAGTAACTCAATGAATCAAGGCTGCATTTTAAGGAAACCTTTATCTAGTCATTAAAAAAGGTAATGGTGTAGAAAAGTTGGAAGAACTCTGTTTTTGTATGTGTGTGCGCAGGGGGTATGTGACAAGCATGCAATTTATTTTGCAGTTTTCCCACTTAATCTACTTCTTCCATTATTGATATTAATATTAATGTGAAAAGTAAGTGAATCCTGTTCCCACAAATTTCCATTCACAAATCAAGACTGCATATTAGCCATCTTTCATTATTTACTAGTCTTCAGAAGACTAGTTATTTGCTTTCCCTCCAAAAATTATCAGTAACATAATGAAAACCAAGAAAATGTATACCATTTTAAATGTGAATAAAGTTTGACACCTTGCAGAGTCAAAAACCCATGCATAACTTTTGACTCTCCAAACACTTAACTACTAATAGCCTACTGATAACCAGAAGCCTTACCAATGACATGAACAGTCAACACATATTTTGGATATTATATGTATTATATACTGTATTCTTATAATAAAGTAAACTAGAGAAATAATGTTTAAAAAAATAGGAATAGAAAATGTTAATATATTTACTATTCATTAACTGAAAATGGATCATCTTAAAGGTCTTCATCATTGCCTTTGCATTGAGTAGGCCGTGGCAGAGGAAAAGGAGGGGTCCACCTTGCTGTCTCAGGGGTGGCAGAGGCAGAAGAGGTAGAAGTGGAGAAGGAGGCAAGAGAGACAGGCACAGTTTGGTGTAACTTTTATTGAAAAAAAATCTGCATAAAGGTGGACTCACACAATTCAAACATGTGTTGTTCAAAAGTCAGCGGTATTCGTATATACTCTTACTGGTATGCTATATCTTCCAATAAAATTTTGCTAACAGGACTTTAAAAGGGAAACTTGAATTTCATTGAGTAGTTTCATGATAGGACTGCCCGGATAAAGCATGCTGAAGTAGATTTCTCCTTGGGCTCTCTCCTGTCCCAGATATTTATGTATTTAGCAAAACATACAAGTGCTACATTTATTGTATCAAGAGAAATGATTGTGGAAGATTTAGATGAGAGCATCTGAAATGCTGGCATCTAAAACAAGTAATGTTCTTTAGACAAAACTGGCATTTATAGAATGAGCAGCTGAGATTTGGGAAGCCTTAGTTGAGTTCTCCTTTCCAGGGATCATCACACCTGTCCCCACAGTTGTTTATTTCTAGACTCCCAGCTTGATGCCCTCATGGAAGTTCAGCAGATCTCATTTTATGCAGCCTTTACACCTTGGCAAATGTCAAGCTTCTAAGACTCTTCCTTACTGGCATTTGTAGCGAGTAGAAGATAAGCTACAATAAATCAGACTGACTAAATTCCCCAATACCATCTGTGCTGCTGTAGCATAGATAGATGCCATCATGTTTTAAAAAAGAAATCTGACTGGCAATGGTGTGTCTTGAGTCATGAAATGTGTGAGCTGGTCACCCAAATAAGTAGGAGAGAAAAATCACATGCAGCTTTCATAATTCTGAGCTATTTTCATTTGATGTCATTTCATAAATCATATGGTACTGGTGCTATAAAACTAAATACACAGCCTATAAATAGATAACAGAAAAGTTTTGTGGCTTTCTACGCTAGTTACAACACAGTAACTGCCATGCAAGATTTCTTTTACATTTTAAGCATTTTGAAAAACTAAGATTTGTTTCTGTCAATGTTTTTGTCTTTATTGACCCTATTAACAAGTACCTTTCAAGTTTCCACATGCTTTTTTACTGATATGCTGTGCTACCTGCTAAGCATGAAGAGGACTTTATAGCTATCACCAGACACTTTCAGGGAAGCTCAGGGAAAATGACAAATGCTAGATTCAATCCTACCTTCCAACACTTTCTCCCAAGAAAAACACCCCTCTTTATCATGTCTGCACAAAATTATGGTTCAAATATTGCAGTACAACTATCAAGGCATAAATTGGATTAGGGTCTGATTTTATAAACTGAGGAAATTGTATTTTATAGTGCGTGCAATGAAGTTGGGTTCTCTCCAATACTGGACTATTTAATAGCTGATTTGGGAGCAGTGGAACAAAGCGGAAACAAAAGCAAACTAAGAATAGCAATATTTTTTCCCCCAAAGCTAGTCTCAAGACAAGTTTTAAACAAATGCCAGGGGCAAGTAAGACAAAGAAAAATAAACTTGGAATCATCCGAAAGAATGAAGTCAGTACTATCATGATCGTACTAAGCTGGTGTTCCAACCAATTAATGTAGATTTCCTTCAAAGTAGGAGGTCATGGCTGAGAGATTAGAACAAAATGAAGGTAATGTGACTTTATGTTGAGATGGCTTTATTTCTAATTTTTATGTGCAAGTCCATGTGATGTATTTGCCCACGGATAACAGAAAACTAGAAGGCTTGCCAAGTCTGCAGGTGACCCTAACTTGAGAGGGTGATTAGCAGGGAAAGGACAGGAGACGAATTAATGACTTAGACACTGTGCAAGAGGCTGACCAGAAGCACAGCATAGTTCAGTAACAACAAGGTTAGGGAAGTGAACTGATATCGTTTATCAGTTTATTTCACAATAAGGCTTCAATGTAGGTATCATTTACTCGTGAGGACAGTGTAAAATTCTAAAGAAATGGGACTACTTATACCAGTGTGATACTAAGAAAGGCACAACTTCTTTAAACCTCAATGTCCTCATCTTTAAATTATCTCTACCTTAAAGACTTACTGTGAGACAAAATGGTAAACGATCTAAAAGCATTTAACATCGTCTTAGTCCATTTGCCTTGCTATAAAGGAAATACCTGAAGCTGGGTAATTTATAAAGAAAAGAGGCTTATTTGGCTCACAGTTCTGCAGGCCATACGAGAAGCATGGCATCAGCATCTTCTTCTGGTGAGGGCCTCAAGAAACCTCCACTCATGGCAGAAGGGGAAGGACAGCAGCATCACATGGTCAGAGGAAGGGAGCAAGAAAGAGAGGAGGAGGTGCCAGGCTCTTTTCGACAGAATGGCACCAAGCTATTCACGAGGGATCCACCCCCATGACCCAGAAGCCTCACACCAAGCCCCACCATCAACATTGGGGATCAAATTTCAACATGCAATTTAGAGAGGACAAATATTCAAACTCTATCACCTAGTGTCTTGCATACAATAAAAACTCAAATTACAGCTACAGATATCCCACCCAGATAACTCTAACTCCCTAACTTCACAACCTACCATTTCTGTACCATGGTTTGTGTTCCATTAAGTTCATTTAAAATTTTTTTAATATCATTATGTTATTCAAATAAGTTTATCATGGTTTTTTTCGTGTAAAGCAGCTAGTATGTTTATGAGCCAGAGGGTGGTATAGCTAAAACTAACACTCTGTAAGGTATCAATTATGCCATATGAATCAACTAAATTCAAGAAATATTGACTGAGAATCCACCATGATCCAAGGATGATCTTAGGAGCTGCTCTGGTTGTGGATCACAATAGTCATTCTTCCTTCTTCCTCACTAACACAAGTTCAGTTTTGTTAAGGACAACAATGTGCTCAGCCAAAACAAAACAAAACAAACAACAAAAAACACTACATTTTCTTACTTGTCTTAAAGCTAGAGATGATTTTAGTAATGAGAAAGTAAGTGGAATTCAATGGGCAAGGTTTCCAGTTTTGGTTGGAGTGACCCTTCTGCTTTTTGACCTTAGTCCTTGCCCTTCCTTCTCCGTAAACTGTGTATGTACATCATGGCTGGGGCTCTAGCAGTCATTTTGTAGTAATGAGGGAAAAGCTAAAAAAAAAAAAAAAAAATCACAGAAACCTAGGCTTTGACATCCTTGAGCTGCTGAACCAGCAACTATCTACCTCAGCAATTCATGATAAATCAGAAAAATAAAGGCTTTACTTTGGTCCTTTGGTTTCTCTGTTTCTTGTAGCCAGATTTAATCTCTATCCTCAAGGAGTTCTTTAATCCATATACCTCCTTGGACCCATTCATGTAAACATTAAGACCATCGTATAGTAATTTTAATCAGTTTGTTATCATTTGTGCTTGAGTAACGTTATATAATCAACTGGCTCTCATATGATGGTACGCCATCAGAAGTCCCTGTATGATAGAAAAAGATTTAAAAAATGGGTCATTCCTTAGAGAAAAGGAGTTTGAGATGCTGAATATTGAATGAGACTTCTTGCCATGCTGACGGTGATGATCTTAACTGACAACATCTCTAAGTTAGGAGCTTGAACTCCATGCTGCAAATGAGAATTAAAATTACATTATCACTTAAAGACATTTTATATGGAAACTTCAAACTTTATAAACCTTTGGTTCACCTATTTCTCTGGAAACATTTTCCCTTAGAGAGATTAGATTAAATGGCAGGGAGGCTTTATCGATGTCAAGTCCACTTAAGTCATTTGAGGCAGATCAATGATTCAAGTTGCATTTGTATTTGGCAAAACATTGTCATAAAACTAATCCGATGGACCTTATCTACACAATTTACATTTGAAGTCAATAGAAATCATTAGGAGACTTATTTACATTTTCTCCTAGTGTTCAGTAATGAATAAATTTTATCAATCTTTTAGTTTATTAATTTGTTATCTGAATGTCTGTCATCCACCAAAACTCAAGCTGTGAAATATAACAGTAATAAAATCAGTATCGTTCCTTCATAAAGCAAAAAATATAGTTCTAATTTTCAAAACCAATGGAATCTGACTTCTAACTTTGAGGTGGGGGGAGTTCTCTGCACAGCTTTTCTGGCCTCTTTAATAAAAATGAAACCATACATATATTTGGAAATCATTCATTAAATCACTGAAGATTATATTTTTAGATATACTTC